>NW_027102755.1:0-93456 GCF_036373705.1 Amia ocellicauda | reverse complement strand
ACCCTCCCGAATCTTACAGGACAGGCGAGACACCCCTACACCAAGATACTTATACAATAGAAAAACTATGGTCATGCTATGCTTCAAAGAAAGAAAATGCTATTGCTGCTTACTTGCGTTTTTCCCTTTTTACCTTCTCTGATCACAATGCTTTTTGACAAAAACACAGGTGCAGGTGCACCCTGCGCTATCCTTTGCCCGAGCTTTGTCCAGGAAATCTCACTGTAGTCATCTTAGTTCAACGCGGGCTCTCCTTAACTGCGTGTCACACGGGTCCCGTTCACTTTGCACCTAGAACAGTCTCTTCTAAAAAAAAACTTGAAAAGATACACAATTCCAGGCCAGTGTTCAAAAACAAAGTTCATTGTTTTCATATAAAAAACATGTTTATTTCCTCTGCACACTACACAGCTCCAATTTGCACACTCAACTAATCATGGCGACTACTCTTCCCGAACTACAGCCCACCCTTTTTCTCGAGAAAGCTACATTCCGATTGGACAGCAGGTTAGGCGATTCAGTAATTCAGTTGGTTTGCGAAGCCATCCATTACATTAGACCTCTCTGGTGTTCTTAATGTAACAATACCGTATTCTGAACAAAGTAGTATCCCTTACAGTATCCCCCCTGTTGAAAACCTGCTGAATTAATACAGGTTATATATCAAAACATTCAAGGCAATTTCAGGATACCTTTTAAGGGGTCTGTGATCTATAATGACAATACACTGCATATTTTTTGTAAATACCCTTCTATTAAGCTTACTGGAAGTGTACCCTTGTTATATCTCTAGGAGCGTCTCACAACAGGGGAATCCTCCCTCTCTAGCTCTAGATCATCCAAGGGTTCTGGTTCCTGCCCATCTAGAATTCCCTCTGTGTGTTTGTGACTCTACACACAGAGACGCACTGTTCTGTACTGGGGCTTCTATATAGCTAACCATAGAGACACACTGGTCTATACTGGGATTACGTAACCATAGAGACACACTGTTCTATACTGGGGCTTCTACATAGGTAACCATAGAGACACTGTTCTATACTGGGGCTTCTACATAGGTAACCATTAGTAATTTTACGTATTAGTCCTTTTATTCCCTGGAAGATAGCACTTCACAGCATTTGATCATGCTTCTTGTGTTACTAATACTTGTATTATTGATTGATTTCCCCCTTGCTCCCTTTCCCGTAACCCTTGACTGTGACCTTACATCTTGACAGCACTTAGCTTTTACGTTCCAGGATGTATGACCTAACTTACTGTACTTACCTGTGTAAATTGGAAGTTGTAAAATGTATTATATTTTGAATTGCTTTGTACAATGTAAATTTGTATTTGTAATATTTGATGCCTTAACTGTATTCTTGCAATTTGTATAGCACTGGATAAGGGCATCTGCCAAGAAATAATAATAATAATAATAATAATAATAATAATAATAATAATAATAATAATAATAATAATAACAATAATAATAATAGCCATAGAGACACACTGGTCTGTACTGGGACAAGGTAACCATAGAGACACTGGTCTATACTGAACTGATGCTGGTCATGAAATGTACCCTGTGATGAGGTGTGCGTGATGGTAAAGCAGTAGCTCTTTTGGAGTATCAGGGCTCATAGTGTTGCATTTTTGCGGAGTTCTTCAACACAGGTTTGTATTTCACTATCATGTTTACTTTAAATAGCTCAGAGAAATGTCCTTTATTTAGAGCTTCTCTGAGACCCCTGATTGGAATTCACTGCTTTGTGCAGTACATCAGAATGTCAGTCACAGCTTTAATCACAATTCCTCTCAAATAAGCCTTCCTGGAATCCCGATTTAACCGATTAAAAATGTTTCTGTGTGGCTTTGTCTGTAACCTTCGGATGGACAGTACCAATTGCTTGCTTCATGTTTTGAACGGCTCTGATTCAAATGCTTAAAATCTTTAAAACCATTTTTAGTGAATGTTTCTTCGGTGTGGGAATCAGAACAAATGCCTGCATATCTACAGATAATTGCATTTCTGGCTATGCTGTATTCCATCCAGCGATACTTCTCATACCACCGCTGTGATGAAAAACTTTGGGATTTAACACAAATTAAAGCAAATGCCTGCAATTTTGGCCGTGTAGGTGACTCATCTATTCCTTATAAATCCGAGGGACAGTAAAATGTTTCCTTACCGAATTCAACACTGGCCTGTGGATGCAAAGCAGTGCTTATATTGGTTTCTTCCGATGCAGTTGGTGATTTATCAGGTTGTGTAATGTGCTGTTCTGATAGTTCTCTTCTCGTCTTTTGAAATAATTCAACAAATAATTTTGTTTCACCATTTGTAGGAACTCCGTTCACAACTACATTTGTTCAGTTGTCATGGTGTGATGCACTATGTAAAAAAACATTTACCACAGCCAGTTATAACCTGCTTGTGCATAACTTAGCCAAAATGTAACCATTAGACTTGAAAAGAACCAGCCCCCATGCTTTGGAATAAAGCCTGTGATTTTCCGAAACACGTTATTGCTTCAGAATCTTGTATTTATAATGTTTTTTTAACACGCGGGAGAAATTTTACACTCTCTGATTGGGTGGACCTGAGAGGTAAGTAGGTGGGCCATGGCCCAACCAGGCCCACCCAGGCCCACCCATGGCTACGCTCCTGTTGTGGCCCAGGTGCTTATTTGACACCCAGACTTACGGCCCACTGATTAATTTAGGTTGCCTTTATTAAAGAGTCTAAAGACGGCTGTCCGGTTCTGAACTTGGACCTGAAGTATTGTGTAGTATAAGTATCGCGTGTCTTCAAAGCATGCAGGGAAAATGTACAATGACTCGAGATCGTCACCCTTGAACTCCCTCACTACTTTTGTTCTCAGAAAGTAGCTGATAGAAACTTGCACACAACTAGTTATTCAGAGATAACATTACCACTTTAAACGATTTTTGAATTGGGCTATAGTGGCTGTTATAATGGGGTTTTAGATTTCCTAACATTGACTGGGAAAGCCCAGTTGAGACTACAGAAGCAGTAGTAGAAATGTTTTAGAGGGCAAACGACTGCTTTCTACCTCAATTAGTCAGGGAACCAACCAGAGAGAGCACATGCTATTTGATATTTTCAAACGACCAATGGTGAACTGCAGTCACAATATGGTTAGCTTTGAGGCATACTTTCACAAAACAAGGACCTACACTCAGTTGAGCCTCTTACTAAAAATGAAGCCACATTTCTTCAAATCATAAATGTAACCGCTACACTGTAAAAATTATTTGTTGACGCAACGTGACTTAGTCAAGTCATCTTGTTGCTTTGACTCAGTTTAGCAAACATGAAGTGTTAAGTTCACTCACTGTTGAAATAACATGCAGTAAATTGAGCCAACGTACTCTATCAATTAATAAGCATTTAGAATTTTTAGTTAAGTCAACTGAAAAACATATTAATTGAACTTAATTTTTCAAGTTTTCACAACTATAAACCAAGTCTAATTGACAAAATAGTCATTCTTCCTCAACTTTCATTACTTACAGTGAGGGAAAAAAGTATTTGATCCCCTGCTGATTTTGTACGTTTGCCCACTGACAAAGAAATGATCAGTCTATAATTTTAATGGTAGGTGTATTTTAACAGTGAGAGACAGAATAACAACAAAAAAATCCAGAAAAACTCATTTCAAAAAAGTTATAAATTGATTTGCATGTTAATTAGGGAAAGAAGTATTTGATCTCCTATCAATCAGCAAGATTTCTGGCTCCCAGGTGTCTTTTATACAGGTAATGAGCTGACATTAGGAGCGCTCCTAAATCTCAGCTCGTTACCTGTATAAAAGACACCTGTCCACAGAAGCAATCAATCAATCAGATTCCAAACTCTCCACCATGGCAAAGACCAAAGAGCTGTCCAAGGATGTCAGGGACAAGATTGTAGACCTACACAAGGCTGGAATGGGCTACAAGACCATCGCCAAGCAGCTTGGTGAGAAGGTGACAACAGTTGGTGCGATTATTCGCAAATGGAAGAAACACAAAATAACTGTCAGTCTTCCTCGGTCTGGGGCTCCATGCAAGATCTCACCTCGTGGAGTTTCAATGATCATGAGAACGGTGAGGAATCAGCCCAGAACTACACGGGAGGATCTTGTTAATGATCTCAAGGCAGCTGGGACCATAGTCACCAAGAAAACAATTGGTAACACACTACGCCATGAAGGACTGAAATCCTGCAGCGCCCGCAAGATCCCCCTTCTCAAGAAAGCACATGTACAGGCCCATCTAAAGTTTGCCAATGAACATCTGAATGATTCAGAGGAGAACTGGGTGAAAGTGTTGTGGTCAGATGAGACCAAAATCGAGCTCTTTGGCATCAACTCAACTCGCCGTGTTTGGAGGAGGAGCAATGCTGCCTATGACCTCAAGAACACCATCCCCACCATCAAACATGGAGGTGGAAACATTATGCTTTGGGGGTGTTTTTCTGCTAAGGGGACAGGACAACTGCACCGCATCAAAGGGATAATGGACGGGGCCATGTACCGTCAAATCTTGGGTGAGAACCTCCTTCCCTCAGCCAGGGCATTGAAAATGGGTCGTGGATGGGTATTCCAGCATGACAATGACCCAAAACACACAGGAGTGGCTCAAAAAGAAGCACATTAAGGTCAAGGAGTGGCCTAGCCAGTCTCCAGACCTTAATCCCATAGAAAATCTGTGGAGGGAGCTGAAGGTTCGAGTTGCCAAACGTCAGCCTCGAAACCTTAATGACTTGGAGAGGATCTGCAAAGACGAGTGGACAAAATCCCTCCTGAGATGTGTGCAAACCTGGTGGCCAACTACAAGAAACGTCTGACCTCTGTGATTGCCAACAAGGGTTTTGCCACCAAGTACTAAGTCGAAGGGGTCAAATACTTATTTCCCTCATTAACATGCAAATCAATTTATAACTTTTGAAATGCATTTTTCTGGATTTTTTTGTTGTTATTCTGTCTCTCACTGCTAAAATACACCTACCATTAAAACTATAGACTGATCATTTATTTGTCAGTGGGCAAACGTACAAAATCAGCAGGGGATCAAATACTTTTTTCCCCCACTGTAAGTAATGAAAGTTGAGGAAGAATGACTATTAATTTCATTATTTGCAATCCACAAAGCCCATCTATAATCATTCAAACGCGGGCTACTTCATCTTTTCTTGCATGATCAGCAACTTTATCCCATGCTAATTAATACAAAAAATTTCTCAACTCCGGTAAAGTAGTATGTCATCATGACGTGATGGTTTTGGCACATGCGCATTACACAAAACGTTCATAGAACATATGTTTTGTGGTTACCTGAGCACGTTATTTAAAGTTTTACAATTCTGTTCAAGTTGAGGTTGTTGTAACTCATCTTATTGTGTGGTGAGACACTGCAATTTCACAGAACATGATTTTACTTGTCCAATTTCCAAAACGAGCTCTCTTCAATCTCCGTTTCAAATCCATGTTGATTTGCGGGTAATCACTGTATCCACTCAATCTTACTACAGTTGTAAGAAAACACCTGTAATGCTGTACAAATGCATGTGTTTTTCAAGCACATGAAAGATTGTAGACAGGTAGAGATCGCCACTTGAGTGCCAGACTGACTCTATTGTAAAGGGAAGGCAGGATTATGTGTTATATTTGAGTTATTATGTATTTAAATGACCAGTCAAAATAACCCGATTTTGGCTATTCTAGGTAAATGTGTTTATAACTTATTTATTTTCATGTTTATGCAGCTAAAACGCTGTAGGCATGTTTAATACATATAGTTAGGAATAGTCACGAATGGGTATATGCGCAGTGTATTTTGGAACACAGTATAATTCAAATTTGAATAACCAAAACGGTCAAATTGACCGGCTCTGCGCTTGTAGTGTTAAATGTGGGTGTCATATCGTGGGCCGCACTTCCATGTGTGACGGGCCGCAGGTCGAGAACCACTGCCCTATTCAGAACAGGTTGGTCAGATAGGACCAGAACCAGTGCAGACCCAAAGAACAGAGGACGAGCGTTAGGCAGACAAACCCCAGGGCCCCAGGGCCACAGGTTAGTGCTTTCCTGGAGGTCTTTAGCTCCCCTGTATAATGGACCATTCCAGAGAGATTCCCCTTTGCAGTCAATATCATCAGCTCAGCAGTTTGCCAATACAGATCCCTGGGGAGGTGGGGGCTCAAATCCAGGACCAGGGTTAGCCACCCCTAGCATAAAGCAAAACATTACATGTGTTTAAATGGTTGAAGTCAATACAGTGATTAATGAATTGATGTATTTATTGAGGTGGCTGTGACAGAGTGGCTATAGAGACTATTGCGCTCCTTCACAGCAGCGTCTCTGTTGCTTATATTAAGTTATACTAAGGTATGCTGAGCTGACGATATTGAGGTTTTTACTAAAGAAAAAACAGATAACATGCCACAGGTTAACAACCAGTCCAGTCAAACCCTAAGAGAGATCAGGATAAATGAGGAGGAGGTAGTAAAGGGACTAGCAGAATTAATAACAAACAAATCACCTGGGCCAGATGGTATATTTCCAACAGTACGTAAAGAAATTATGGAAATGATTGTATTAATTATTTCTAAATAGCACTGGTTTCACTGTTTTTGAATGTTTTGATGTTTTTTTTATTTGTCAAATGCATTGACCGTTATTGTTCTTTTAAATGCATCAGATTGTTTTGATAGTTTTTTTTGTTTGTTGTTTTTTACATTTCAGTTAATTTGACAATTTTTTCACCATTGCATAAATTAAATAATCTAAAATGTGCTTTTTATTATTTTGTCTTGCTTTTCAAAGACAAAATCAATTACAAAACTACAATTAAAAAATATGTATTTAAGACTGAACATTAAACACTGTGCCAACAAAGCACAATAAATAAAATAAAATAAAATAGATAAATTTATATCTGGCCATCTTTGAGCCCCCCTTCTTGAATAGCCTACTGTGAAAGCCGGACACAAATAACGGGGAGAGAGAGAGGGAGAGTCTCCGGTTTCGGTTGTGTCCGGGCTTTATTTTGTTCAGGTATGTCAAAAAAGGGCGGAGATACAAAACAAAAACAAAATCAAAAGCAAAAACAAAAAGTGTCCACAATCGGGGTGCTCCGGGCAGACAGGGGTAATAGACTCAGTCCACCTTCTTGTCGGTTAGCTGCTTCCGTCGGGGAGGGAGAGGGATTAAATAAACAGGGCACAGCCCACTTTATAGCGAGACACTCCTTTTCAATGGTGCTATATTTACGCTCCTGGGCGATAATTGTTTGCTTAGATAGAGGACGGGGTGTTCCTGACCCCCAACACTCTGGGACAGGACCGTGCCCACTCCAACTTCTCAGGCGTCGGTCTGTAGAATGAAAGGGAGAGAGAAGTCAAGGCATTTAAAAAAAGGGTGTTGGCAGAGGCGGTCCTTAATCGCCTGGAAAGCCACCTGGCACTGCTCCGTCCACTGGACCGTATCTGGAGCACCTTTTCGCATCAGTTCGGTCAGGGGGTAAGCCAGGGTGGCAAAGTCCGGCAGAAACTGGCGATAATACCCGGAAAACCCCAAAAACTGCCGAACTTCCTTTTTGGACTTAGGAGGCGGACAGGAGGCAATAGCGGTCACCTTGTCAACGACTGGCTGTACCTGCCCCCCTCCTAAGAGGTACCCCAGATACTTGGTCTCCCTCCTCCCAACTGTTCACTTGCCCGGGTTTTCCGTGAGCAGCGCCCAGCCGATCCAGCAACTCATCCACACGGGGCATCGGATAGGCATCAAACCTAGACACTGCATTGAGCTCCCTATAATCAACGCAGAATCTAGTGCTGCCGTCAGGCTTTGGCACCAAGACTATAGGGCTACACCATTCCGATTGTGACTTTTCAATGACTCCCAGCTCCAACATCTTCTGCACCTCTTCATTGACAGCCTACTTTTTGTAATAGGGGGTGCGATAGGGTTTGACACGCACGCAGTGGTCCAGTGCTGTGTGGATGTGGTGTTCAATGAGAGGTGTGAGCACGGGTCGGTGAGAAAAGACATGCTGGAAGCGGCACAATAAAGAGCAAACGTGCTGTTTCTGGGCGTTTGTTAAATGGGCGTTTGTTAAATTGAGTTCAGTGCGAACCTCAGAAACAGCGGCTTCAGACTCTTTATTGTGGGGGGAACTAAAAGCACCCAATGCTTCCTGCTCTCGCCACTTCTTCAGCATGTTCAGATGATAGATCTGCTTTTACCTCCGACGATCTGGGCGACACACCTCATAATCAACATCCCCTAAGCGGCGTGTGACCAAAAAGGGTCCCTGCCACTTAGCCAGCAGTTTAGATGTTGAATTTGGGAATAACACCAGTACCTTGTCCTTGGGTGAACGATCGTAACCGGGCTCTCCTGTTGTACATGCGCTGTTGTCGCTCCTGGGCCTGTAAGAGATGCAACTGTGCAAGTTTCCCCAGTGCCGATAGCCGATCTCTCAGGTCCAGGATGTGCTGTACCATAGAGGTCTGGGAGGGGGCGGTCGCCTCCCAGTCCTCCTTTATTAAGTCGAGGATGCCCCTCAGCCGCCTCCCGTACAGCAGCTCGAAGGGAGAGAAGCCAGTGGACGTCTGGGGCACCTCGCGTACAGCGAACAGCAGGGGTGGCAATAACTTGTCCCAGTCCCAAGCGTCTGTGCTCACAAACTTACAGATCATGTTCTTTAGGGTTTTATTAAAGAGCTCCACTAGGGCGTCTGTCTGGGGATGATAGATTGAGGTCCTGATGGACTTTATCCCCAGCAGCCTACAGAGGTCTCGCATCACGCGTGACATGAATGGAGAGCCCTGATCTGTCAGGATTTCCTTTGGGATCCCCACCCGAGTGAAGACCTTAAACAGCTCCTCGGCGATCCTAGTCGCTGACATTGTCCGTAGACGAATTGCCTCCAGGTACCGAGTGGCATAGTCTACTATGACCAGCACAAATTGATACCCCGCGGAGCTTTTCTCCAACGGACCGATCAAATCCATCACAATGCGCTCAAATGGTATCTCCATGAGAGGCAGCGGTACCAGCGGAGCCCACGGTACTGCACTGGCATTGGTCTTCTGGCACTCCGGACAGGCAGCACACCATCTTTCTACCTCCTTTTTGATGCCTGGCCAGAAGAATCGGTCCATTATCCGGCTTAAGGTCTTGTCACGACACAGGTGACCTGCCCCAGCCAAATCAGATGAGAGCCTATGATCCTTAATATTAGATAGATAGTTTTCACTAGCGAGCACCCGGCCGGGCGATGTCCAGGCTGCCCGCAACGTCACCGTGGTTTTTCCAGGGGACCACACACTGCCGGGGGAGAGAGAAAAAGAAGGAGCTAAGGAGGCAGATTTGTTTTTGGGACAGGCAAGGCGAGAAGGGGAAGTGGGTCGGGGAGAAACATGTTTAGGTGTGGTGTTTGGCAACATGCTGGTATCCAGGACAGTCGGGTCAGAGGGGGTCTTGGGAATGGAAGGGAGGGTGCCTGCCGTCGGGCATCAGAAGGTGGCATCGTCCCGGGCAATGATGGTTCTCTGCCAGCCTGGTGCCAGCCTTCAGGTTGGACGTGGGAGATGGCAGATGAACTGCTCCAAGGCCACCAGGTCGGCAACTTCCGTGGCTTGAGCCAGCGGTGGCAGGCACCGGGAGCCAGGTTCGAACCGGAGGCTTCTGAGCTTTCGGCGCTGGCCGTCCGACGTCAGACCGACCCGGTCCAGGACACTGTCCCTCAGACTTTTGTAGTCTAGGGCATCCTCGGGACGAAGCACTCGGGTGGCAGGGGAGCCAGGCGTACCGCCCACTCCGACTCCGGCCAGTCGCAACACCGGGCAGTGCGCTTGAAGATGGCAAGAAAAGCCTCCGGGTCATGAAGTGAGCACTGACTCCGGTGGTACTCGATCCCACAACCATTGAATGACCACTGCCCTTTTCACTAAAAGTCCAACGCGCTATCCATTGCGCCACAGAGCATGCCTACTGATGATGGGGCATCTCAGCGTGCTTGTACAAGTAGCATTTACAGATGTGTTTTTTTAATCGCTCTCTCTGATATAGAGATGAAAGGAAATGATGGGTTCTTCTTTTAGATAATACGACTCATGTTGACTTGACTGTGAGGGAAAGTTTTTGTCAGGCACACTGTCTGTGTGTTTGTCTGTCTATCTGTGGCTGTCTGTGTGTCTGTGGCAGTCTGTGCTTGTGGCTGTCTGTGTGTGTGTCTGTGGCTGGACCGATGGGGCTGATTGGAAACATCATCGACCTGGGTTTCTCTTCATCACAGATACATCTTTCGCTGCCCACATGCCCGAATTGCTTTTCAGCTGGATCACAGCCTCGCCCCAGGTGGGCAAAACCTCCAAAAGTGGTACAAACTCATCCACGTATTCCAGTGTTTCCGAGAAAGCTTGGCATAGTGAGTGAGAAAATCAACCCTGACAGTGTGGCGACAGATGAGAAGCCACGGAATTGATGCACTCTGTGATGTCATAGAAGTCAGCTGTGAGAGAGTTCTGAGATGTCATCGCTGAACTGGCAGTGAAGGGAGAGGGAGAGGAAGGCAAAGCATGTACATGGCTTCTCTCGCTGACTGGGCAAGATTGGATTAATGAGAGAGTGCAAGGACGGAAATGCAGTTGTTTTCTCGAAGAGTGTAGAAGAGTTTTCTGGTCTCCTGATGGAGGCGTGGGTTCAAATACCACTTCTGACAGACTGATTTATAGCATGACCAATGCTAGGAATTGCAAAAGTGTTCTTTTATTTTCTGACACTAAGCTGTTGGTCACCTCGACTCGGTTGCATAAGTGTTGAAAGTCACGGATTCCCGCAATTCTGTGGCCTCATTCTCAAGGCTATCTTCTATAATACACCTCTCAAAAAAATAAGGGAACAAGTAATCATCACAGCATAACACCAAGTCAATTACACTTCAGGCATATCAATCTGTACAGTTAAGAATCCAAAGCGGTGGTGAATCACTCTCTCCTTTTTTGGTGCAAATTAAAGTGACAGCAGGTGCACCGGAGAGAGGCAACTGCAAGACAACCCCAAAAAGGGAATGGTTTTGCAGGTGGTGGCCACAGACGATTGCTCTCTCCTTATCCTTCCTGACTGATTCTTCTCTAGTTTTGCCTTTTGCTAGTGTCCTTGTCACTACTGGTATTATGAGGCGCTCCCTGCAGCCCATTCAGGTTGCACAGGTAGTCCAGCTCCTCCAGTATGGCACATCCATACGTGCCGTCTGAAGAAAGTTTGCTGTGTCTCCCAGTACAGTCTCAAAAGCATGGAGGTGGGAGAGTTACGAATTATGCAATGTACGGTGAAGATCTTGAGGTTTCCTAGACTTCGATCACGGAGATCCGATGTGTGATTTAAGAGTTCCCGCAGTTTTCTTGATCAGTATATAATCTCCCGGTGGATGTATACATCCTCTCAGAATGGCCGAGTGGTCTAATTTGCCAGACTTAAGGTGTTGTTCCCTTGAAGAGTGTAGAAGGGTTTTCTGGTCTCCTGATGGAGGTGTGTGTTCAAATCCCACTCCTGACAGATTGATTTATAGCATCACCAATGCTAGGAATTGCAAAAGTGTTCTTTTCACACTTGTGTGTAATGCGGTCAGGGGGTAAGCCAGGGTGGCAAAGTCCGGCAGAAACTGGCGATAATACCCGGAAAACCCCAAAAACTGCCGAACTTCCTTTTTGGACTTAGGAGGCGGACAGGAGGCAATAGCGGTCACCTTGTCAACGACTGGCCGTACCTGCCCCCCTCCTAAGAGGTACCCCAGATACTTGGTCTCCCTCCTCCCAACTGTTCACTTGCCCGGGTTTTCCGTGAGCAGCGCCCAGCCGATCCAGCAACTCATCCACACGGGGCATCGGATAGGCATCAAACCTAGACACTGCATTGAGCTCCCTATAATCAACGCAGAATCTAGTGCTGCCGTCAGGCTTTGGCACCAAGACTATAGGGCTACACCATTCCGATTGTGACTTTTCAATGACTCCCAGCTCCAACATCTTCTGCACCTCTTCATTGACAGCCTACTTTTTGTAATAGGGGGTGCGATAGGGTTTGACACGCACGCAGTGGTCCAGTGCTGTGTGGATGTGGTGTTCAATGAGAGGTGTGAGCACGGGTCGGTGAGAAAAGACATGCTGGAAGCGGCACAATAAAGAGCAAACGTGCTGTTTCTGGGCGTTTGTTAAATGGGCGTTTGTTAAATTGAGTTCAGTGCGAACCTCAGAAACAGCGGCTTCAGACTCTTTATTGTGGGGGGAACTAAAAGCACCCAATGCTTCCTGCTCTCGCCACTTCTTCAGCATGTTCAGATGATAGATCTGCTTTTACCTCCGACGATCTGGGCGACACACCTCATAATCAACATCCCCTAAGCGGCGTGTGACCAAAAAGGGTCCCTGCCACTTAGCCAGCAGTTTAGATGTTGAATTTGGGAATAACACCAGTACCTTGTCCTTGGGTGAACGATCGTAACCGGGCTCTCCTGTTGTACATGCGCTGTTGTCGCTCCTGGGCCTGTAAGAGATGCAACTGTGCAAGTTTCCCCAGTGCCGATAGCCGATCTCTCAGGTCCAGGATGTGCTGTACCATAGAGGTCTGGGAGGGGGCGGTCGCCTCCCAGTCCTCCTTTATTAAGTCGAGGATGCCCCTCAGCCGCCTCCCGTACAGCAGCTCGAAGGGAGAGAAGCCAGTGGACGTCTGGGGCACCTCGCGTACAGCGAACAGCAGGGGTGGCAATAACTTGTCCCAGTCCCAAGCGTCTGTGCTCACAAACTTACAGATCATGTTCTTTAGGGTTTTATTAAAGAGCTCCACTAGGGCGTCTGTCTGGGGATGATAGATTGAGGTCCTGATGGACTTTATCCCCAGCAGCCTACAGAGGTCTCGCATCACGCGTGACATGAATGGAGAGCCCTGATCTGTCAGGATTTCCTTTGGGATCCCCACCCGAGTGAAGACCTTAAACAGCTCCTCGGCGATCCTAGTCGCTGACATTGTCCGTAGACGAATTGCCTCCAGGTACCGAGTGGCATAGTCTACTATGACCAGCACAAATTGATACCCCGTGGAGCTTTTCTCCAACGGACCGATCAAATCCATCCCAATGCGCTCAAATGGTATCTCCATGAGAGGCAGCGGTACCAGCGGAGCCCACGGTACTGCACTGGCATTGGTCTTCTGGCACTCCGGACAGGCAGCACACCATCTTTCTACCTCCTTTTTGATGCCTGGCCAGAAGAATCGGTCCATTATCCGGCTTAAGGTCTTGTCACGACACAGGTGACCTGCCCCAGCCAAATCAGATGAGAGCCTATGATCCTTAATATTAGATAGATAGTTTTCACTAGCGAGCACCCGGCCGGGCGATGTCCAGGCTGCCCGCAACGTCACCGTGGTTTTTCCAGGGGACCACACACTGCCGGGGGAGAGAGAAAAAGAAGGAGCTAAGGAGGCAGATTTGTTTTTGGGACAGGCAAGGCGAGAAGGGGAAGTGGGTCGGGGAGAAACATGTTTAGGTGTGGTGTTTGGCAACATGCTGGTATCCAGGACAGTCGGGTCAGAGGGGGTCTTGGGAATGGAAGGGAGGGTGGCCGCCGTCGGGCATCAGAAGGTGGCATCGTCCCGGGCAATGATGGTTCTCTGCCAGCCTGGTGCCAGCCTTCAGGTTGGACGTGGGAGATGGCAGATGAACTGCTCCAAGGCCACCAGGTCGGCAACTTCCGTGGCTTGAGCCAGCGGTGGCAGGCACCGGGAGCCAGGTTCGAACCGGAGGCTTCTGAGCTTTCGGCGCTGGCCGTCCGACATCAGACCGACCCGGTCCAGGACACTGTCCCTCAGACTTTTGTAGTCTAGGGCATCCTCGGGACGAAGCACTCGGGTGGCAGGGGAGCCAGGCGTACCGCCCACTCCGACTCCGGCCAGTCGCAACACCGGGCAGTGCGCTTGAAGATGGCAAGAAAAGCCTCCGGGTCATGAAGTGAGCACTGACTCCGGTGGTACTCGATCCCACAACCATTGAATGACCACTGCCCTTTTCACTAAAAGTCCAACGCGCTATCCATTGCGCCACAGAGCATGCCTACTGATGATGGGGCATCTCAGCGTGCTTGTACAAGTAGCATTTACAGATGTGTTTTTTTAATCGCTCTCTCTGATATAGAGATGAAAGGAAATGATGGGTTCTTCTTTTAGATAATACGACTCATGTTGACTTGACTGTGAGGGAAAGTTTTTGTCAGGCACACTGTCTGTGTGTTTGTCTGTCTATCTGTGGCTGTCTGTGTGTCTGTGGCAGTCTGTGCTTGTGGCTGTCTGTGTGTGTGTCTGTGGCTGGACCGATGGGGCTGATTGGAAACATCATCGACCTGGGTTTCTCTTCATCACAAATACATCTTTCGCTGCCCACATGCCCGAATTGCTTTTCAGCTGGATCACAGCCTCGCCCCAGGTGGGCAAAACCTCCAAAAGTGGTACAAACTCATCCACGTATTCCAGTGTTTCCGAGAAAGCTTGGCATAGTGAGTGAGAAAGTCAACCCTGACGGTGTGGCGACAGATGAGAAGCCACGGAATTGATGCACTCTGTGATGTCATAGAAGTCAGCTGTGAGAGAGTTCTGAGATGTCATCGCTGAACTGGCAGTGAAGGGAGAGGGAGAGGAAGGCAAAGCATGTACATGGCTTCTCTCGCTGACTGGGCAAGATTGGATTAATGAGAGAGTGCAAGGACGGAAATGCAGTTGTTTTCTCGAAGAGTGTAGAAGAGTTTTCTGGTCTCCTGATGGAGGCGTGGGTTCAAATACCACTTCTGACAGACTGATTTATAGCATGACCAATGCTAGGAATTGCAAAAGTGTTCTTTTATTTTCTGACACTAAGCTGTTGGTCACCTCGACTCGGTTGCATAAGTGTTGAAAGTCACGGATTCCCGCAATTCTGTGGCCGCATTCTCAAGGCTATCTTCTATAATACACCTCTCAAAAAAATAAGGGAACAAGTAATCATCACAGCATAATACCAAGTAAGTTACAGTTCAGGCATATTAATCTGTACAGTTAGGAAGCCTAAGCGGTTGTGAATCACTGTCTCTTGTTTTGGTGCAAATGAAAGTGACAGCAGGTGCACCGGAGATAGGCAACAGCAAGACAACCCCAAAAAGGGAATGGTTTTGCAGGTGGTGGCCACAGACGATTGCTCTCTCCTTATCCTTCCTGACTGATTCTTCTCTAGTTTTGCCTTTTGCTAGTGTCCTTTTTACTACTGGAATTATGAGGTGCTCCCTGCAGCCCATTCAGGTTGCACAGGTAGTCCAGCTCCTCCAGTATGGCACATCCATACGTGCCGTCTGAAGAAAGTTTTCTGTGTCTCCCAGTACAGTCTCAAAAGCATGGAGGTGGGAGAGTTACGAATTATGCAATGTATGGTGAAGATCTTGAGGTTTCCTAGATTTTGATCACGGAGATCCGATGTGTGATTTAAGTGTTCCCGCAGTTTTCTTGATCAGTATATAATCTCGCGGTGGATGTATACATCCTCTCAGAATGGCCGAGTGGTCTAATTTGCCAGACTTAAGGTGTTGTTCCCTTGAAGAGTGTAGAAGGGTTTTCTGGTCTCCTGATGGAGGCGTGGGTTCAAATCCCACTCCTGACAGATTGATTTATAGCATCACCAATGCTAGGAATTGCAAAAGTGTTCTTTTCACACTTGTGTGTAATGCATTTTGCAGCCAAATTACATAAACATGAGGAAATGCCTGGCAGAGAGAATCCTTTTGATGGCCGGTTAGCTCAGTTGGTTAGAGCGTGGTGCTAATAACGCCAAGGTCTTGGGTTCGATCCCCACATCGGCCAAGACCGATCGTAGGTGCTCATCCGTCTAGTTCGAGTCCTGTTTTTTGAATGTTTGACATGAAACTCCCTGAAGGCAAGCGTAGTAGTGCACTTAAGCAGTGGTAGGATCCACAAGACTTCATCAAGCCGTGTCAAAGTCGGCCATCTACATGCACACAGGAAAATGTCCTTTCGCCGCTTTGCTTTTCTCAGAACACTTCATTTGCATTCTGTCCTCTGATAGTTTCAACTCGTGGGCTCCTGCCAATTCCTTATTACACAGACTTGGAGAGGGAAGCAATGCCAGTGGCTTCAAGAATCAACGCAAGTTTCATGAATGGCACATCTAAGCCATGGTGCCAACCAGACATTGAGCTGTTGGTCACCTCGACTCGGTTGCATAAGTGTTGAAAGTCACGGATTCCCGCAATTCTGTGGCCGCATTCTCAAGGCTATCTTCTATAATACACCTCTCAAAAAAATAAGGGAACAAGTAATCATCACAGCATAATACCAGGTCAGTTACAGTTCAGGCATATTAATCTGTACAGTTAGGAAGCCTAAGCGGTTGTGAATCACTGTCTCTTGTTTTGGTGCAAATGAAAGTGACAGCAGGTGCACCGGAGATAGGCAACAGCAAGACAACCCCAAAAAGGGAATGGTTTTGCAGGTGGTGGCCACAGACGATTGCTCTCTCCTTATCCTTCCTGACTGATTCTTCTCTAGTTTTGCCTTTTGCTAGTGTCCTTGTCACTACTGGAATTATGAGGTGCTCCCTGCAGCCCATTCAGGTTGCACAGGTAGTCCAGCTCCTTCAGGATGTCACATTCATCCGTGCTATCAGAAGAACCAGAAGGACCAGTATCTGCTTTTTTGTGCGAGGAGGAACAGGAGGAGCATTGCCTGAGCCCTCCAAAATGACCTCCAGCGGTCTACTGGTGTGCATGTTTCTGACTAAACTGTCAGAAACAGACTCTATGAGGGTGGCACGAGGGCCCGTCATCCTCTAGTGGGACCTGTGCTCACAGCCCAGCACCGTGCAGCTCGATTGGTATTCGTGAAAAAGTCTGGAGGCACCGTGGTGAACGTTATTCTGTCTGCAACATCATCCAGCATTATCGGTTTGACTGCTGGTTTGGAGAGAAACACAAAGTGTCCTCTGTGTATTCACTATGCAACCATCAACAACTCTGACCTGGTCATATATATGTCCCAGGGCATCATCCTGTGTCTGGTCCATAGCGAAATCGGATACCCGGTTGAAGGCGGGATCCAGTGTCGGGCCTTCCACTGGAAGAAGGAGAGAGGAGGTGAGTCCCAGAACTCGTTCCTTCCCATGGGTCCAACAGGGTACTGTTGGCTGCTACACGACTGGAGTCAGAGGGAAGGCTGTCCCTGCCCCTCTCATCACCTGCAGTCACTAATGGTGATCGGTCCCCAGAGACATGTCCCAATTGTGCCCCAGCCAAATCAGACAATGAGAGCCTAGGATCTTTAATATTGGACAGAAATTCAGAGCCTCTGGGTTGTCCTCCGGTCCCATCTTTGGAATCTGCAGACCTTCCCAAGCCGGGTTTGCTGCGGCCACAGCAGGGTTAGGTGCAGGAGCTGGTACTTGAAGTTGCTGGACAAGCGTCTCGAGAGTTTGTTGTTTTTGAGCCTGCAGCTTCACCACTGGGGCCAACAACTGTTCCACTGGAGACGCCTCCATAGCTGTCCTTCCGGGTACAGAGTTCAGGGTAAGTATGTCACAAAGCTTCCCCACATTGGCCACCAAATGTAAATGCCGGACACAATAAACGGAGAGAGTCTCGGGTTCCGGCGGTGTCCGAGCTTTATTGGGGTTCACAATAGTCCAACAGAAAAAAACACAAAAAGGGGAAAACAAGGCAAAACCAGCACACAAAACATCCACACAAACAGGGTGCTCCGGGCAGTCACAATAAAGTCTCCCTCGGGGATGGAGAGGGATTAAATAGATGAAGCACACCTGCCAATGACGTCACAGTCGCCTCAGTGATCATTGCCTGCAGCCGTGAGCTCACAAGCTGTCTGCGAAGCAGCGGACAACACGGCTGCAACACATGAGCACCTAATTAGTGTGCGTCAGCAGCAGCCATGCCGTGACAGACAGTGTCCTGCCAAAATCACAATAAGATGTATAAAAGTACAGAAAAACAAAATGTAATAAACTATAAATGATCTTTAATACATAGAACTAAAGAAAATAGGTTTAGTGTTTACAGATTCCTTTTTGGAAATACAATGACATGCATTACAAATGAGTATTTACATTTTATTTACAGCTGGTGCTCATGTGTCACTGTGCCCCTCAGGCTGTGGCAGGCGGTGACATATTGGGCAGCCAGGGAGGCTGTGTGTCCCTCCTCCAGGAGGACTGACCATTTTTATTTTTTCTCAGTTTTGTCAAAGGTAGGGTGGCATTCATTATTTTGTTAAGGAATGTGTCCCTTATTTTGGGCATATTTATTGCATTGCAGGAGGAAGTGCAACTCTCTCTCTCTGTCTCTTTCTCTCTCTGTGTGCGTCCGTCTGTCACTGGAGGCGTTTGTCGTCCCCGTCCAGTGACACCCTCTTAACTCCCCCGGCCCCCTGGAGCGTGACCTACAGCCGAAGGGAGCGCCTGAGGGCTGGTTGGAAGCATCTTGGACTCGGGTTCCTCTTCATCACCAGAAGGGGGAGCCGGAGTAGATTCCTGCAGAGATTGACACTTGTTTTTTTGTTTCAGCAGAAACAGTGCGGAGGCGACCCAAATCCTGCTGGGGGGAGGTGTTTAAAAAAAAAAAGTTTTATCTTCTTCATAATGACATTATCCTTCAAGAAAAGACAAAGGGCATCAGATGATCAATACGTTAATACATCTCTTATAATCTCTCTTTAAAATACCAACTATTACAATGTTAACCATACATAAACAAAACAACCTATGCTTTTGTTTTTAATGTTGCTAGATCTCACAGTGATAAAATAAGGAAGATATGGTTTAACCAAAAAAGTTGATAAAACATTTCTTGGCAGAGCGCAAACAGAGGACATGTAAATAGGCTGACATTAAATTAAAGATAAGATTCTAAATAAGCTATCTTTTCTCTTCAGTCATGATGAGGAAAAATTGATAACTTGAATAATTTCATTCAGAATGACAAAGTTGCTCAATGTAAGCGCATTTTTCAGAGTAACGTTAGCACAGCTTCCTACAAATTGTCTGATAGATAAGATTAAAAAAGAAATCAGCTATCGGCTATGTTACAAATGAGAATTATACTATTAATATTGTACATTTATGATCATTATGTTTGTAGTTTGGATATGTCGATAATATATTTGACAGTAAATGGGTTTTATACGGTGTGTCCAAAAAAACTAAACAAAAACCCATCCCAATTTGCGTTACGTGATCGGGACCACTCCGTGGACCACAGTGCCGAGGTCCGGACCACTCAGTCGCTGTGGTCCAGACCTTGGACCAAAAAATGTTACAACCCCTACTGCTCCGCTGTGTCAGTTGTTTCTGTAACTGAATCACAAAACTGGGTTTTGATGTGCTCCCCACGTGCGTGTTTACAACGTCACTGAAGAAAAAAAACATCGAATCTGGAACACTGACAAGAATTGGAAGAAGCCGTGGCTGTGGCTAACTGTGTCTGTGAGTAGTATAGATGGCAGCATCACTTATTTTGACAGCCGGAAGTCCCGCCCTCCCTATGTACCTTTGAACTGGAACTCCTCTCTCCTTCCCAGCACCCCCCTGGGTTACTCTTTGACCCTGCCTCCTTATGTACCATTGAACCGGAACTCCTCTCTCCTTCCCAGCACCCCCCTGGGTTACCATTTGACCCTCCCTTGTCAGCCATCTTGGATGATATCGGCCATTTTGACTGATATCGGCCATTTGTAAGGTCATAGGTCATCTGGTAAGATGGTAGCCATTTTGTTAGGGTGACATCCATCATGGTGAATGTCCAAGGGCACCTCACACTGCTGGTGTGGAGGTGTAATGTTTAATAGCATAAACTGTGTTTTTAAGGTTATATTGTTTTATGATACTGTTTAAGTAAATAAAAAGAGAATAAGAAAAGTTTTAAATACATATATATATTTAAAGTTATATTGTTTTATGCTACTATTTTAGTAAATAAAAAGAGAATAAAAGTTTTAAATACAGATATATATATATATAATCAATAGGTTATATTGTTTTATGATACTGTTTTAGTAAATAAAAAGAGTATAAGAAAAGAAAAGTTTTATATTTTATTTTAGGTTATAATGTTTTATGATTTGTTTTAGTAAATTAAAAAATAAGAAAAATAAAAGTTGTATATACACATATATATTTTATTTTAGATTATGTTTGATTATACTGTTTTAGTAAATTAAAAAATAAGAAAAATAAACGTTTTATATATATTTAAGGTTACACTGTTTTATGATACTGTTTTAGTAAATTAAAAAGAAAAATTAATATTTACCCAGAGTGGGATTTGAACCCACATGTGTTTTTAGTTTATATGTTTTATGATTAGGGTTAGGATGATACTGTGTTTGCAAAATAAAAAGGTAAGAAAAAATCGATTAAGAAATGTATAGACTTACATATATTGCATGTCATTACATATATATTTAAGCAAACACAGATAAACACACATACCTATATCTCTTTAGTTTATATTTATCAATAGACAATAGAGAACAACAGTGAAATATATAGAATTATATCTGTTCATTTTGACCAGCACTGTACTTATTATATTTGTTACATTAGTGAATGCTCAAACGTAGCCTTAACATGTATCATATTTAAGAATATACTGCATTTCATTCCATTACACACACACACACAAACATATATATATCTTGTTAGGTTTTATTTATCAATAGACACTAAAGACATGCACACCACTTTTCTTAGAGAGACACAGTGAAGCACTATTTGTGAATACTCATATGTAATAAATAATATATGTATATATGATTTGTTTGTGCTCAAATGTATAGAATTAATAAAATACACACACACACACACACAATGGTGACTTTTATTGTGGCAATCAAGCATTTTACAACATGGAACATAGTCAGAAGTAGAAAAAGATACTCCATGAAATGTTGTATAGATACTTGTAATCATTAATTTCTGGTTCACAACACCAACATTGGACAGAAAGAAACACTGACCTGTACGGAGTAATGTCATTTCCAGCATATTCCATATATATTCTATTCAGTCTTTCACTCTTGGCTTCTTTTTCAAAGTTATACCAGGTTCTGGCGACAAAGTACATCAGGTATCTATTGTAAATAAAGTGAGAAACTCTTAAGTTTCTATTCCTTTGGAAATACCTTATTTTTCAAACCTACAAATACATGGTGACAACTGCAAGCATGACACACATACAAAACACAGAAATAGGGACCACACTGCAAGGATATAATAAGCACAAATGGTATTTTACTGCAAATTTTAAGTTTTGTAAAATTATTTATGTAACTTCTAGGAGTAATCTGCAAACTACATAGTGAAAATGCAGTCAGTCTTCAGGAAACACACACAGCAGACTGAAATAAGCACAACGTCATATTTATATGAACCAAAACTGCATTCTACTAAACCCTGAAACTCTGAAAAATCACTACAAACTCTATGTTTTGTAAAATGGCTTATTTCACAGACACAGAAACAAATAGGCTCACCCTCAACATATTCCAACACTTACAAAAATTATGATGTAAACTTAAAGGTTTACCAGTAGTACAGGGGTATTATTAATCTATTCATGCAACTTTTAGACACTTGTCTAATACAGAGCTAACAACTGCATTGATAGCGGGTAGCAGGGCTTTGACAATGCTGTGCGGTGGGGTTTAAAATGACTCTGTAGGCCAGGGCTTTAAAACCTTACCCCATTGTAACATTTTCAAATTAGCCTCCAACCCCTAAAATACTAAGACATGTTTTTTGTATCATATGTATCATGTTGTTATACTATGTACATTAATGTGGTTTATAATTTTGATTTAATTTGACATAATTTTATCATATTTTTAATTACAAATTCATATATATAAATAACAAATACTATATAATAATAGTAATAATAATGCAAAAACATATTAAGCAATCATATTTTTACTTACAGAATAATATATTTAAAATAACAATATAATAATTTAATAATAATAATAATAATAATAATAATAATAATAATTTAAAAACATATTAAACAAAACTCACCCTGACTTTGTCACAACCTCAGGATGGGGAACCTCTGCTGTAGACCCTCATCCACTCTGTCAACAGTTTGTAGGTGACATGTGCAGAAACATGAAAACTCAGTCTTGGTGGGGTGTTTCTGTCCAGTGGTCTGATCTGATACAACTTTCTACTACATTTCATATTCTATTAAAATATAACAAATTAGTAATTCATAAAAAAGTGCTCTTGCTACTCTTATGAGTGTCTCTACAGCCCCTCATTGCTCCCTTGCATTACAGAGCATGACACGTGCTCTTCACATTAAAATTCACATTCATGTTGATGTAGGACTCGTCAACACAAAACTGTACAAAAATACATGAAATACATAAACAATACAAACATTAAGAACAGAAACCACTTTCAATCTGACATTTCACAGTATAGAAATTAAATAAGTTTGAATTACCTCATGGTTTTCCTCAGGCTCGGAGCCAGGCCCCATGTTGCCATCAGTGTCAGAAGCTGAGCGCTCTGTGTAAGATTCAGAATAACGTTCAGCTGTGTGCGGTGGAGAGGGGAAATGGAGATGCAGAGCAGGCAGAGTGTCTGTGAGACGGGTTTCTGTCCTGCTTGTCCTGCAGAGCCTCTCTTATCTGAAATGGCACTGGACACAACCAAAGCAGCAACGTCCCACAGGCAACAGGTCCTTAAGAGAGAACACTGTCAAATTTAACATTCAATAAAAGTCCACAGTTTTGACCATTTTCAGTTGAATTAATCCTCCGCATCAAATGCATTGAGACCATACACAGCTTTCAGATGCCTTGTACTTTAAGATATGTTGTATATTTAGGCTACCCTGTTATTGCTTGAATAAAATGTTATTTTATGACAGCAGTAAGAAAAAGGGGGAACAAAGATATATAATTCAATTAATAATTTTAAGCACTCTTGCTATTAGAAATAACTAAGATGAAGGCCTAAACTGGCTATCTAGTAACTGTTTAAAAATAAATGGTTTTCCGTGAGTGTGCTAAAGAAATGAACTTCTCATTTCTGTCATTACAGTGAACTAACTGGAATACGTACAGCATACACCTAACAATTGCTAAGAATTAAATGCTTTTCTTTATGAAATGTAAGATTAGTGCTCAAAATAATTAGACATCTATATTTCTAACTGGGCTTGATTATGTTGACTGTTTATGGCTGTGCTTTGCCATTAATTCCAGTTTTCACCTTGTTCTCTATGGGTTGGTTTCAGAGCATGATTAGCACTAGTTTAAGTACATTACTCAGAATATGTCACTCACCATTGTTTGGTATACAAAATGATTTAGCCTGAAGGACAATAAAGCATTGGTATATAGTACTATACTAGGCTAGCAAAAGTAATTTACCCATGTACATAAACAACCTACAGTCTGAATTCAACCTTCTTGGCTCTGACTCACATGTACCAACTTTTAAAATCTCAATTTGACTTACTAGTAAAAGTTACAAAGTGAGAGGGATTTAACCATAGACAAAGAACGATAGGTTGCATATGCAACCCCGGTTATCTGAGAAAAGAAGGACTGCCCAAGGGGGAGGGGTTTTCAGCGTGCATCGCTGGAACGCATCGAAGACTTTTGTCTATCAAAGCTGCCATTGGCCCTTGTGCCCGTCACTCAAACAGGACCCTTCCACTTCCTGTTTGTATAAAAGGTGACGTCTGCACAAGGACTTCCTCTTTTTGCCGGGAACTTGAACTCCCGCGCGAGCTTGCAACCCTTGGGCAGTGCTTGTTTTCTCAGATAACCGGGGTTTCATACGCAACCTATCGTTATCTTTCGAGTCAGAAGCACTGCCCAAGGGGGAGGTGTTACAGTATAACCAAACCGTCGCAAGGGAGGAGGCAGCGAGCTGGTAAGAGAGCCTGCCCCGAGGCGAACCTACTAGGAGCCGTACCAACTCTATGATAGAACCACAGGGGCCCCTTGGGCCACATCTGGGCTGCTCAGACGCGAAGACCACAGTCACGCTGAACTGGGAAGAAATAAGCAATGGTGTATCCACAGGCAACAAGACCTTGTGCCTACCATGAAGCCTAGTAATAGCAGTCTCCTGCTCTACTAGCAGGGCTAGGAGCAGGGCCAATACCCAGACCACACCATATAAGCACAGGTCGCAGTCCGTTGAGCCCGTGCTCAACATACAGCGGGCTACCCAGACTAGATAGCCACTGCTGGATTGTTCAATTACGAATAATGGAACTATATACACAGTGGACCAACAAGAACCAACTCAAGTGCCTTCCGCTGGACACCGCAGCAGTGGCCTCAGCACTAGCATAGCTAGGGCGGGGCCACAGACTGCTGGCAAAGGAACTATATACATAGCGAAGCACGAGTGCCCTCGCTAACAACAGGAGCAGTTGTCCATTCTAAACTTAATAAGGAGCGGACAAGCTCAACTGTATATTCTAAAGAACTATATACACTGCGGGGCGCAGGAGCCAGTTCATGCACCACACACATGACACAGGAGCAGGATACCCACTGCGGAAGCTAGCGGCAACAGATGCTCTAATGATGTCAATAAATGAACTATATACACAGCGGGGCACAAGAGCAAACTCAAAGCCTACTGCTGAATACAGCAGCAGCGGCCCTCAGCACAGCTAGTATAGCTAGGGAGGGGCCAAGGCCTGCTGACAAAGGAACTATGTACAATGGCGGGGTACACGTGTAAAAAACACATGCACTCCCACCTATAGAATGAACTGTATACAAGTCACAGTCCGGTAGGAAGGGATAACGGTTCTGCATTGCTTTTCCCAAGCATGCTCAACAGGGGCAGACAGGGATAGAAAAGCCAGGAGCCAGTGCCTAACAGGCTACTGCGACTCAGCTGAAGCCAACACCGGATTCCCAATAGAAGGAACTGGGCCCGTCACGTCCAGCCTGTACAACCGAACAAAGGTGTGCGGCAAGACCCAACTCGCAGCCGCACAGATGTCTGCCAGTGGGGCGCCTTGGAAAAAGGGCCCACGACGTGGCTACACCTTGAGTCGAGTAGGCCACCAGGTGTTCAGGCACTGGGGCTCCAGTTGACTCATAAGCCGTGGTAATGGTGTCCACAATCCAGTGCGAGAGGCGCTGCTTTGATAGCGCCCGGCCACAAACAATTGGTCCGAACATCGAATGTCCTTGGTGCGCTTCAAATAGCACCTGAGAGCCCGCAGCAGGTCAACAGGTGTAGCCTACTCTCCTCCTCCGAAGAGAAGGGTGGAGGATGGAAAGCCATCAACTCAATAGGCCTGTTGATATGGAAAGGAGACAGCACCTTCGGGAGGAATGCAGGATTAGGTCAAAGTGTAACCCTGGAACCATCTCCTGCAAAACGGACACACACAGGGTGAACAGACAGGGCATGTGACTCGCTGACGTGATTGCCAGCAAAAACGCCGTCTTCAGTGACGCAAACCTTAAGTCATATGACTGCAAGGGCTCAAATGGGGCCTTAGAAAGCGTGTCCAGCACTACATTAAGGCGCCATGCGGGCAAAGAAGGAGCGTGGGTAGGCCTCTGCCTACGTGCACCTTTCAGAAACTGCGCTGCTAAAAAATGAGGGTCCGGAGGCTCGCCATCAATCCTGACATGACATGAGGAGAGGGCGGCTAAATAAACCTTGAGCAGCCAGTAGGGCACAGATCTGGTCCATCTTGGTGCAGCATCTCGCCCCCTGTCTTTCAGGACGTGACTAGGACCCCGCGGGTCTGGTCCCTGACAGAGGGGGCAGATCACGTCACCACTCCAAGCCGGTAGCATGCGGTGGCCACACGTGGCACAGCAGCGGGGACGGGAGGAGGAGGAACGGGGTCTCTCCATACCGTCAATACCACGCTCGATATTGTTATTTTATATATATTATTTTGTAAGTAAAAATATGATTGCTTAATATGTTTTTGCATTATTATGACTATTATTATATAGTATTTATTATTTATATATATGAATTTGTAATTAAAAATATGATAAAATTATGTCAAATTAAATCAAAATTATAAACCACATTAATGTACATAGTAATACAACATGATACATATGATACAAAAAAACATGTCTTAGTATTTTAGGGGTTGGAGGCTAATTTGAAAATGTTAAAATGGGGTAAGGTTTTGAAGCCCTGGCCTACAAAGTCATTTTAAACCCCACCGCACAGCATTGTCAAAGCCCTGCTACCCGCTATCAATGCAGTTGTTAGCTCTGTATTAGACAAGTGTCTAAAAGTTGCATGAATAGATTAATAATACCCCTGTACTACTGGTAAACCTTTAAGTTTACATCATAACAAGTGTTGGAATATGTTGAGGGTGAGCCTATTTGTTTCTGTGTCTGTGAAATAAGCCATTTTACAAAACACAGAGTTTGTAGTGATTTTTCAGAGTTTCAGGGTTTAGTAGAATGCAGTTTTGGTTCATATAAATATGTCGTTGTGCTTATTTCAGTCTGCTGTGTGTGTTTCCTGAAGACTGATTGCATTTTCACTATGTAGTTTGCAGATTACTCCTAGAAGTTATATAAATAATTTTACAAAACTTAAAATTTGCAGTAAAATACCATTTGTGCTTATTATATCCTTGCAATGTGGTCCCTATTTCTGTGTTTTGTATGTGTGTCATGCTTGCAGTTGTCACCATGTATTTGTAGGTTTGAAAAATAAGGTATTTCCAAAGGAATAGAAACTTAAGTGTTTCTCACTTTATTTACAATAGATACCTGATGTACTTTGTCACCAGAACCTGGTATAACTTTGAAAAAGAAGCCAAGAGTGAAAGACTGAATAGAATATATATGGAATATGCTGGAAATGACATTTCCCTGTACAGGTCAGTGTTTCTTTCTGTCCAATGTTGGTGTTGTGAACAAGAAATTAATGATTACAAGTATCTATAAAACATTTCATGGAGTATCTTTTTCTACTTCTGACTATGTTCCATGTTGTAAAATGCTTGTTTGTCACAATAAAAGTCACCATTGTGTGTGTGTGTGTGTGTGTGTGTGTATTTTATTAATTCTATACATTAAAGCACAAACAAATCATATATACATATATTATTTATTACATATGAGTATTCACAAATAGTGCTTCACTGTGTCTCTCTAAGAAAAGTGGTGTGCATGTCTTTAGTGTCTATTGATAAATAAAACCTAACAAGATATATATATATGTTTGTGTGTGTGTGTGTGTGTGTGTAATGGAATGAAATGCAGTATATTCTTAAATATGATACATGTTAAGGCTACGTTTGAGCATTCACTAATGTAACAAATATAATAAGTACAGTGCTGGTCAAAATGTACAGATATAATTCTATACATTTCACTGTTGTTCTCTATTGTCTATTGATAAATATAAACTAAAGAGATATAGGTATGTGTGTTTATCTGTGTTTGCTAAAATATATATGTAATGACATGCAATATATGTAAGTCTATACATTTCTTAATTGATTTTTTCTTACCTTTTTATTTTGCAAACACAGTATCATCCTAAGCCTAATCATAAAACATATAAACTAAAAACACATGTGGGTTCAAATCCCACTCTGAGTAAATATTCATATTTCTTTTTAATTTACTAAAACAGTATCATAAAACATTGTAACCTTAAATATATATAAAACGTTTATTTTTCTTATTTTTTAATTTACTAAAACAGTATAATCAAACATAATCTAAAATAATATATATATGTGTATTTACAACTTTTTTTTTTCTTAAATGTATACAATATAATCTTGTATATATATAAAACTTTTATTTTTTAAATTTTTTAATTTACTAAAACAAATCATAAAACATTTTAACCTAAAATAAAATATAAAACTTTTATTATCTTATTCTCTATATAACCTTATATATATATATATATATTTAAAACTTTTCTTATTTTTTAATTTTAAAACAGTTTCATAAAACAATATAACCTAATATATATATATATAACTTTTCTTATTCTTTTTATTTACTAAAACAGTATCATAAAACAATATAATCTTATATATATATATATATATATATATATGTATTTAAAACTTCTATTTTCTTATTCTCTATATAACCTTAAATATATATATATATATATATATATATATATATATATATATATATATATATTTAAAATGTTTCTTATTTTTTAATTTACCAAAACAGTTTCATAAAACAATATAACCTATATATATATATATAACTTTTCTTATTCTTTTTATTTACTTAAACAGTATCATAAAACATTATAACCTAAAATATATAAAACTTTTATTTTCTTATTTCTTAATTTTCCAACACAGTATCATGAAAACAATATAACCTTAAAAACACAGTTTACGCTATTAAACGTTACATCTCCACACCAGCAGGGTGAGGTGCACTTGGACACTCACCATGATGGATGTCACCCTAACAAAATGGCTACCATCTTACCAGATGACCTATGACCTTACAAATGGCCGATATCAGCCAAGATGGCTGACATCCAAAATAGCCGATATCATCCAAGATGGCTGACAAGGGAGGGTCAAATGGTAACCCAAGGGGGGTGCTGGGAAGGAGAGAGGAGTTCCCGTTCAAAGGTTCATAGGGAGGGCGGGACTTCCAGCTGTCAAAATAAGTGATGCCGCCATCTATACTACTTCTGTGGCTGTCTGTGGCTGGACCGGAGGGTTGGACCTGGGTTTCTCTTCATTACGAATACATCTTTCGCTGCCCAGGTGCCCACATGCCTGACCTGCTTTTCAGCTGGATCACAGCTCCGCCCCAGCAGGGTAGAGCATCCAAAAATGGTACAAACACATCCACGTATTGCAGTGTTTCCGGGAGAGCTGGCATACTGAGCGAGAAAGTCAACACTGACAGTGTGGCGAGAGACATAATGTATGTGCTCTGTAATGTCATTGCTGTCAGGTGAGAGATTTCTATGATGTCATCGCTGATATAGCAGTGAAGTGAGAGGAAGAGGAAGGGATAGCACGTGTGTGGGCTCACTGGCTGCCTCAGCTAGAATGGGTGAATGAGAGAGTGCAGGAACGGAACGCAGGAAATATACAATTGTATGTGACAGGCCGCTGTCTGTCACGGCACGGCTGCTGCTGACGTCTGCTGATGAGGTGCTCATGTGCCACAGCTGTGTTGTCACTCCCTCGCTAACAGGCTGTGGACTCACGGTTGCGGGCAATGAGCACCGAGGCGATTGTGACGTCAGTGGCAGCTGTGCCTTCTCTATTTAATCCCTCTCCTTCCCAGATGGAGGCAGCTAACCCGCTGAGAAGGAGGACTGACACTCCCAACCCTGACTGCCCGGAGCACCCTGTTTTGTGTGGATGTTTCGTTTTGGTTGTTTTTACCCCTTGTATTTTGTCCCGTTTACCCTGTGAACCACAATAAAGCCCGGACACCAACGGAACCAGAGATTCTCTCCATCCCTGTGTCTGGCTTTTACATTGTATTATGCATATTCTGAATCGATTTGTAATGTATATTCATGATTTATTGATTGAAAGAGTTCTGTTTCTTCTGGCTAAACTTGTTTGCACATTGAATATTGAATTGTAGTGTCTGTGTGTGTGTGTGTGTGTGTGTGTGTGTGTCACTAGAAGTCCAGCACACTATCCATTGTGGCACAGAACCACAAAACTGTACGACGAAGATACTCTTCTGCATGCCTGCAGATGACCGGGCGTCTCAGCGTGATTTGAGAAGTAGCATTTACAGTTGTGTTTTTTAAATCCCTGTCTCGCTGATTTTGAGACGGATGGAAATGATGGGTTCTTCTATTTGGTAAAATGGCTTTGCTCACTCGAGAGGCAGCCAGGTTAAGCGGGCAATAATGCACAAGTAGCTCTGTCTTGCGAATCTTGGAACTGTCCATTGGACGTACACGGCGTCAGTCGTCAAGAAATGTCAAACAAGGAATGCCCACAACGATGGTGGGATAGAAAGCCACGGGTGCAAAACACAACGGCTTAGTAGTCCATGGCCTTAAGTACAAGGCCACCTGATCCAGCTGTTCCCGGAGATGCAACTGACACGGAGGGGGACTGGTACAGTGACAGTGGCTAGGAAAAGAAGCAGCGTATGAGGTCTTGATAGTCAAGCAAGGATTTGGGACAAAGTTGGCATTCCAGAAAAGTAAGAAGTGAAGGCATCAGCAAGGCACTTGACTGCAAGATACCTCTGGCTGTCACGAGGAAGCCCAGCAAGCTCTAAGTTTCATGAAGTGAGCACTGACTCTGGTGGGACTCGAACCCACAACCTTTGAATGACCACTGCCCTTTTCACTAGAAGTCCAACACGCTATCCATTGCGCCACAGAGCCACGCAAGACATTTGTCACCATACTGTTCTGCACGCCTACTGATGACGGGGCATCTCAGCGTGCTTGTATAAGTAGCATTTTCAGATGTGTTTTTTAATCCCTGTCTCGCTGATATTGACACAAAAGGAAATGATGGGTTCTTCTTTTAGATAATGCGGCTCATGTTGACTTGACTGTGAGGGGAAGTATTTGTCAAGCACACTGTCTGTGTCTGTCTGGCTGTCTGTGTGTGTCTGTGCTTGTGTGTGTGTGTCTCTGTGTGTGATGTGGGACAGTGCCCTGTCTGAGTGCCAAATATATTTTATTCCCACCATTGTTGCAGCAAGATTGTGTAACCCATATATGAATTTAAGCTTTGTGTATGGCTCCGGAGAGGACAGGTACAGTAGTTCTGTGCAGGTGATTTTTAGAAAAACATTTTCATCCAAGGACATAGAAAGAACATAATGTAAGACACAGGAGACGTGTGTGTTAAAATTTGAGGTACCTCATTACCATCATCTAGTTGCCCAGAAACCAAAGGGAGTCCTCTTGTATATGATAGCAAGTTCTTTAGAAAAACTTTAGATGTGTCTTGCCCAGTGACCATCTCCGGAGCGCTTCGTTGTAGCTCAATAAACTTTTTTGGTATTATTTCAGTTAAATCAGGTCCTGATTATTCCTTGTCCGCCTGTTTATTGAGGGAGTAAAATTTGTCCCTATTAGTGCGTCTGTGTCTGTGTCTCTGTGTGTGTGTGTCTGTGGAGGGTTGACATTTTTGATATCCATAACATCAGAGCAGATGAGCTGAACATGTTTCTCATTATGCACACTGGGCACACTATATTGAATAGCGATAACACTACACACATATGAACACCAAATTATTGCTGAATCTATAGTTATGTTAACTCTGAAAATGATAAAATGATCATCTGAAACACACAACAATAAAGCAACGAACATCATTCCACAAAGCAAAGCGAGCACATACAAGGATACTGTAAATTGTAACTGTACGCATACACTAATGTACAAGCACAATGACCATGAACTCAGACCCAATTCTTGGTGGGGGGGGTTTAAGACTAGAAAAGTCACTGGTGCCATCACTGGTATACATTGATTACAGATCGGGCCCTGTGTTCAGTGTGGCCACTGCTACCTACCTACATACCAGAGGAGGCTGGTGCATAGAGGTGCGAGAGAGCAGTTCTGGATCAAACACACCTGCTGCTGCGCTCTGCTCTCCAATGCGCACTGCAGGTCAGTCTCAGGACCAGACAGTGCGCAGTAAGTTGACCATTGAAATACTCTTGCTGTGCTGGATTTTATTTCTGCTATGACACTGACAATTTGATGAATGGTGATAGCTAGTTTAGGGTTACCATACATCAGAGGAGGCTGGTCCACAGAGGCAGAGGAGGTTGCTCCTCCTCTATCTTTGAGTGTTTAGCTGTTACTGTTTCTTCAGTTATATTTGTACTATATTACCTTGTTATAGTGTTAAAATGTATTTTCATTTAATAGTGTGGTTTTTCAAAGTAAATACTTTTTATATACATTAATCATATTAACTAAAACAAATATGATTTTCTTTTTAGTAAAAATAATACTAATCGTTAATGTTATTTATTGTTTGTTATTGATTGTTAAAAAAATATGTTTTAGCTCACAAGTTTTTGTGTTCTTTTCTTGGTAAATCATTTTAGCACCTTTTTGCCATGTATTGAACAAATAAGTGCTTTTTTTATTTGACCTATTTGTATATATTTGCACAGTATATAATGTTACATAAGGGTCCAGGGATTGAATGTTACACTCATAACTTATTGTTCAGACATTAATACATAGATTTTGTTTTGCATGTAAATACTTGTTTGACGTCATAACACTTTGTTGTAAAAGGTACTTCTTAACATACAGTGTTAAAGATGCATTCTAGTGATGTTGGGGGGAGTTGTGTACCCATTCTCTCCAGTCAGGCATTTTCTTTATTTTTGCATATTAAGGGGACCCTATTTTGTTCACTAATACCATTCCCTCTTGCACTGAACACATGCTCAAGGAATGTGTCCATATTGAAGCACTTTTGGGGGTGAGGCGGGTGGAAAAGTTGTCTGTATTGTCTTGTGTTCATGGCAAGAAGGCATCACCGTTGTCTATTGTGTTCATTTTAAAATACATTTGTCACTAGCAAATGGTAGCAAATATGGTGGTACATTAATGCTGGATTGTTATGAATAGCCCAGCTTATCCTTGTAATTTGCTTCAATCTTGACTTACAAACTGAGTTTTTAAAACCAATTTTAAAAGCATGCCCCCAGACCCCCCTAGCAGACCTCTCTGTAATAATCATGGCCTCCTTATGGCCCCCGCCCCATTTTCAAAATCCTAGAATCAGTGAAATGATTTTTGTCCTGTTTTTCATGTTGTACAGAATTGATTTCTTATTATCATGGTTGTACAGTAAACTGTCCAATTTATTAATGCGGGACCGTTTAGCCTGGAGCTTAGGCTCACTCAAATCTTCCTCTTGAAAGTGGCGACTGCAGACGATAGTATGAGGGGTTATGCTGAACTGCTCACACCAAATATTTTGTATCCACTTTTTGAGAGTATCTTCCATGGTAGGGAAAGTATGAAAAGAAAGCTCAACACGCAGTTGAACTAGAGGAAGCCTCACGCAGTGGGACATCTGATACCCCACTCCCCCGCTGTTATTGTGAAAATGGTGCGGTCGAAACACTTGGCCAGTCAGATGTGCGGAACACACTGATGTGCATTTTGCAGCTCAGCAAAGCGGAAACTGACTAGCGAGTCAAAATGCCTCACCAAAGGCAAAAATCAGGGGACAGAGAGGAAAAGGAATCGAAAGAAGCAGAGAGGCAATGGCCATATTTCTTGCAAAGCATGAACACCAGGTATGATAGGCGAAGCTGAACATGGCAAAAGTGAGGAGCTGGTAGACTCGCAAATAAAACGTCAGCTAGAAAGCTTAACCTTTAAGTAACGTTAGCACATTCACTTCACTAGATAAGAAAAAAAAACACTGCTTCACTGGCCATGAGAAGGGCTGTGTACCAACCCGGTATTAAACGGGCCCCGGTGCTAAATGATTAAAGACTGTAGTATTGATGAGCTCCGACGTTACGGTTCTTTTGAACGTGTCGGTGTCATTGGAAATCACGCAGCTGCAGCCGCTGCTCTGCTCTGTCGGACTGACACACACACACACACACACACACACACACACACACACACACACACACACACACTATGGCAGGGATGGCGAACCCGTAATGCAACGTCTGAATTTCAGTGTGAATACATACACAATAAAATAGCACCTTTCCCAGTAGCTAGAAATACCACGCAATAGGCTGCTATGGGTTAGATCATGGGTTTTCAAACCGGTCCTGGAGTACCCCCTGCCCTGCTGGTTTTTGTTCCAATTTAGGTTTTAATTACTTAATTGAATGGTATATTGCTTTGTTAGGTCAATTAAGGATTCAATTAAGCAATTTAAGACCTCAGTTGCAGTGAACATTTTGTCAGGGTTCACATCGCAAAATGTGAGACAAATTCACCTCCATTTGCGATGTATTTTCTTCATCGATTCGCTGATTCTGCGATGCATTAAAATACGTTTTTCCGTCCCAAATCAAGCATCGAAAATGCGTATAAGCAATGCTGAGGTACCTCCCCTTTAAGATACGCGTATTTTTTTTATTTTATTGTGACGCCCGAGAGGCGGCCCGTACTCCGTGCCCTGTTACCCGAATCCCGTCCCTCATTGGCCAGCGGGTCTGTCACTCATACAGGGCAGGGCTGTAGCTTTCCAATTACACCAGACACGCCCATATCCGAGTACTTGGCTGCGCTGTGGGTTTGTGTGAGAACAAATAATCACCACTTTTGATAATTGGTAGACCAATTTAAGTTGCTAATCAAGCAACTCGTGTTGCTAAGCAAAATTATATTTGATTAGCATAACTACTATGCAAATTTGAGACAACAAAATGTACGCTGCAGTTGGAACAAAAACCAGCAGGGCAGGGGGTACTCCAGGACCGGTTTGAAAACCACTGGGTTAGACGATTGCACTGACTCCTTTTTTCACACGCAAAATTACATCGAGAGCAACAGACATGGACGGTCACTACTACTGAGTTCAGGCAATAATTACTATGCATGCTATTTAAAGTCGTTCACATTGTCTGGCAAACCCAGCGGATTGTACATCACGCATCACACTCCCCTCACACAGACGCACACAAAGAAAGATATAGAGAGACACAGAGAGAGACAGATAGGGAGAGAGAGAGCGCTACAGTAATTAACGGAGCACAAGAGGTGGCCGCCGAGGCCACACAAAACACGACAAAGTCAGCACAGTTTCCAAATCGACCCTATTATTTAAAATATATTCAAACTCGGCATTTACGTTTTCAAAGGAGCACAATCTGCCGGTTGTCGTGGTTGGATCGATCCATAATAATGCTAACAATGTTCCAATTTACCAACTTACATAGCTAGCTAGCGTTAACTAATTTTACTCAGATCAGTGTAATGTGTGATGCGCTGCATCACTACACTGCATGCTAACGCCCGCAGTTTCACGCAGCAATGACGCAGTGACACAAATGGAACTGGCTGGCACTTATTCTGCTCGGTGATATTCTTGGTTGTTCCATGGTGGTGCTAAAGTGGGGCTGTAGCCTAACCAAGCCATACCCCGCCGCCACCCCTGACGCTGTGCAAGATTTCTATGAGGGCAATTATTGCTGTGAGTGACCTAGACAGATGTCATCATGGGCAGACTCTCTCTATATATATTTTTTTCACAATAATTCATATTGTCTTGTGCATCATAATAATTGTAACCAGGTGGCTGATGTGTACACTCTACCCTTGGCTAAATTACTGACCATGCCACTCGTTTCGCCCAAATAGTTTTAGATATAATGCGCACAACTCAGGTTTCCCCCTACAAGATCTTTTTAATCAAATAAAAGTAAGCAGAGACCGGAATAAATTGTACAAAATGTTTAACAGTTTATTACAAGCAAAAATCCAAGAATAAAAGCAGGATATGCAATAAACGATTCAATAATTATTCATCTTAAATGCCACAGGCGAACTGGGGTTAGTGAAGTAAAATAAACAAATAAACCACACTACAAACCAAACTCTAAATGTGAAAACAAATCGTGATCATTGTAACAACTCAACTCCAAAAAAGAAACCATTCAAATAAGAAACCCCAACTACCCGTTCACCAAGTGGCAATTAGACAGATGACTTTTAAAACTATTGTACGTTACAAATCATAATATAACAATAGTTTAAAGATGGATAAAAACAAAGAAAAAAATACATAAAATCCATTGTCAGCATGATTAAACAAAAGTTACCTAAAATGCAGTTTAAATCCAGTTACCTCGGGGAGGACAGGTATGCAGAGCAGCTTCCTTCATCCAAATCCTGTCACAGAAAGTTAGATGAGTTGGGAGCTGTGAACACAGGTGGGACTTGATAGGGGTGGGACACTTTCCTGGTTTTCTTCTATTTTTACCCCTGTCAGAGATCCCAGTTTAATACTAATGTCTAATCAGATTAATCTGTGTCCCAGTCTCCCTCTTTCATATGATATGCAAGTATTACTGATGTAACAAATATCATTTTATTTTCTAGAAAGGGGTGAGGTGACACATTAGCTGACTAAAGTAGGTAGAAACTTTTTTTTTTTAATCTATGTACTATTTGTCAATAGTGAAGTCATGCTGGATTCCAAGACATGTCTCAGGCTGCCCTCTGACAGAGAAGGAGCTTATTAAGGGCATGTGTTGTGTGCAGGGTATTGTTATTGTTGTATTGCTATGACCAGCAGTACATATTGTGATATTGTGGAGCAGTGTAGCACAGTCACTCAGAGATGGCTCACACTCTGGGCCCTCATTCACCACAGCCCAACACTATAATGGGGATCCCAGACTGACGGGTAGTGGCAAAATAAATCAGTTTTCTGTTGGTCTCAGTGTAGGATGTTGTTAAAATACACTGCACTGCTGGGTTTACAGGTCACAGTGAGTGTCTCTCCTGGCTGAACAGATTTCACTGATGGAGTCTGAGTCACAGTATACTGTCCGGTGGATTCTGGAAACGAAGAATAAAAATAATGCTTACATATATATGTAATATACATGAAAACAATCTGATTTGGTCTGTGAGTTTGATGTGTGCCTGTTTAGATATTACAAAGAAATACATACAAAATGGAAATAATAAAATCAAAATAATTCCCACCCTGAGTGCAGAGTGTCCAGATGAACATGGTGATGAAAGTCATTGTTGATGTGTATTGTGTTGGCATGAAGGGCAGCTGTCGGTCATGAAGTGTTAAACTCACAGGCTGTAAACACTCCCAGAGCACTGAAGCATGTGCTGCCGGTGCCAAGTGTCTCGTTGTCGGACCTGCTGCATGGATTCCCCAGATCACCGCTACCTGTCACCCCTGTCTCAAGTTTTGTGGTTTCCCTTCTAATAATTTCATTCTTTTCTTTCTTCAAATGTACTTAAACCAAGGAGTACAGTTTTTGAATCATTCAAGACGATTTTATTAATTTTCCTTTTTAAAAAAAAACTGGTGGTTCAGTTAATTTGCTACAGAAATTCGATACCCTCTCAGTAATGTTGTGTAGATTGCTAAATGGAGAGTCTTTGACAGCATAAACATATTAACTGTGTAGTGGTGCACCTCAACAGCTTAACAAGCTTTCCATTTCCATTTTCAAAATAAGAAGCAGAATGTGCTCACAGGGCTCCCCAATTATTGACATTTGAGGCCAGAGGAGTAAATTGATGCACATTGAATGTCATATTTTTTTCTCCATAAAGGATCTGAACACGAATTACAAATTCTACAAGGATAAGGGCAGCAAAATGAGTATCCCGCGTATCAATTTCACTTTCTAACAATATATGCATTGGTTGCACAAGCAGAGCAAATTGAGCATTATTTAAGAAGCATCTTTCAATCACAAAGGCAACATGTTCCCTATGACCCACTGGGCTTTGGAAAGCTGTTCCTCTGCTCTATATCGGACCTCCGGATCATTTGTTTGTTGCTAATTGATTGGTATAAGCCCCAGGTGTGTACAATCCCCCAGGAAATTATATACTAGGCTGCAATTTAGTGCGTATCCTGCACTTGTGTTGCAATCTGACCCAAAGGGCAACACCTTTGAGTTACTAACTTAATCCTGTACCAATGTTTACATATTAGATAACTTTCACCATCTGCTGTCAGAGAAACAATGCACTATGTTTGGCAAAGCACTACGCTATGTACAGAACACACTTATTCCTGGGTAGCTGCTGCCATGCTGGAACAGGCTGGCACACAAAATCAGGCGCCTGCAAAACAGTTCATATGTTATTGCTCAACTGTCATAAATTGTAGAATACATGATCTCGATAAAAGCTCAGACATTTATCACACAGGGCAAGCCAGCTAAGCGATGAAAGGAACCATAACCATTTAATGTGCCTTTTCACAATTGCTGGCGCTCAGCCGTGTTCAGCCAGCATTAATGACACAGGCCACTTGTCTAGAACGGCAACATGAATTGAGCACCATCAGAGTAAACAGACAGTCGCAGTGCGGGGGCTCCTGTAGACTTTCACAATTATCCGAATTTACTTTTCTCACTTGAATTCTGTGCTCTCTATATTATCGCTGGATCCAGGGGACTGGGGACAGTGCTGGCTCAGTACCGGTACACTGTGTGTGTGTGTGTGTGTGTGTGTATGTGTGTGTGTGGGGTGGCGGGGGGGGCGTGCTGGGCATCCCAGGTGCTGCTGTCTTAGACCGAGGTGGAGCCCGAGTGGTAGTCTGACGTCACCTTCTCTGTGGCACTCGTCACTTCCTTAGTTATTGTCATCATCGCCGCTGCTGGGGAAACTCTCCACTTTAAAAGTGTCATTGTCCTCACCATACCTGGAGAAATAAAATAAAACGGTTCAGAATGGTTACTGGAAATCAGGGTGTGTGCCCTGCGCTGAAACCAAACACAATAAAGGACGAGAGTGAAAAGGAAGAAAGGGAAATAAGGAGAGAGAAACGCTCACCTGCACCACAGCTCTCCAGGGTCGACCCATAGTGAGCGCCCAACAAACCAAATGGCCCATCCCTAGCTCCATAATATCACTATCTATATCATATATGTTTGCTTATATATTGACTTAAATACGGTGTTGCTTATTTATGGTGTATGCAACTGTGTTAAAGGATTTATGTACAAGGTTTCTTCAGTTTAATCCAGTACCCCCCCCCTATACCAAATGGCCCATCCCTAACTGCACAATATCACTCTATACGTTTACTTGTATTTTAACGTAGCTTATTTATGGTTTATACAACTGTATTTAAGGATTGATACACACATTTTCTTGTCTTTTGGCTTTGTTTTAGGATTATACTCACGTTTAATGATGCTCTGGTCACTCCACAGACTGCCTCTGTTGTCTGCTGCAAGTGGTACATTCGATTACATCTTGACGTGCGCTAGTAGCGATCGTTTCCAGTACATTTCTATATAAAATACTACCGGAGTTAGGCTGGAGGACACAAACCGAACGCAACCGCTGGCACATTGTCAGTTGCACGCATTCGTGAAACTAGCGCACCGAATAGCGCACCGAGGAAAAATCTGAGGATTTAAATCGTAACAGCTGTAAAACGTAAGATAATATGCACTAGCCACACGGACTAGTTCTAGAGAATCTGTACTGGCCCGCAGCGAGCTGCACTAGCCATTGGCAAGCGGGCTCGCGTTAAGATCGACTCCTGTAGTAGAACAGTGTGTCTCTATGGTTACCTATGTAGAAGCCCCAGTATAGACCAGTGTGTCTCTGGTCTATTAGATGGACTGTATTATAGAGTTAGACTTATAATTGTCACATTGTGCCAAATGTTGTGTCAAACGTAGTGAGAAGTCTGTTAATTATACAGTAGTCAAGCTGGCTTGCATTAGTCAGTCACTAGTCAGTGGGAACTGTTTCTCTTTGGGTCTAGTCCAGTATGGTCCTGCCTATGACTAGTCTATTGTTGAATGGATTGTTGTTTTAATGAGGGCTGAGATTCTAGTCCAGTTGATGTTCTACTCTCAGACTTTTGATTTTAAAATGTACTTTTCACGTTGTGCCTCAGAATGCTCAGGAGTATATGAATCAGATGTGAATTGATAATGAAACAATGATTGGTAAAAATCGATGAAGATCGATGGTTCCATGTTTATGAAATGTTTTGATTCTTGAAGGCAATGTCACTCAATGTGTGTGACTTCTTAATAATGAGTATTACAGTTCAGGCCAAATGGCAGCTGGAATTTGAATACTCTGTATTTCATGTGTTTTAAGTGGTATTGTTCAAATACAGCACATTTAGAAGCCTGAATGATGCAGCAAATTGACAAAACATTGAGTGACAGTGAGTGCAAATTAAATAAGAAATAACAAAGTTTGTTACAGTTTTAAATAATACAAATTGACAATATTTTCAACAATTTTCTTTTCCTGACACACTGGTCTATACTGGGTCTACTACATAGGTAACCATGGAGACACACTGGTCTATACTGGGGCTACTACATAGGTAAACATAGAGACACACTGGTCTATACTGGGGCTACTACATAGGTAACTATAGAGACACACTAGTCTATACTGGGGCTACTACATAGGTAACCATGGAGACACACTGGTCTATACTGGGGCCACTACATAGGTAACCATAGAGACACACTGGTCTATATGGGGCTACTACATAGGTAACCCAGGGCTCTACAGTGTGAGCGTTATGCTCGAATTTGTGAGTGAAAATAATGTTGTGCGAGTGTGAAATACAATTTGGGCGCACAGTGCATATACAATATTTGAACTCTATAAGTAAATACTACATTGACAGGATTTTGATAATAATTATATCTTACACTAATCATTATTACGTTAGAAAATGTGGGAAATGTAGTTCGGTTGTGGATTGTCGCAATTAACCGAGAAGGCAATGAAAACTACAAGAACCGTGAATGACGTTCATGACCCAGTGCTGCAGCGGTACATTTGGTACGACATCCAATCACCTACCATCTGGCGTTAGCCGCCTCGTCATTAAAACACACTTACAGATACAGTAGTACTCAGCGACAGCGGGGCTGCCAACGACTTAGCGATAAAGTTGATTAAAATCGAATAAAATCTTAAAATGTAATTAATCGTCGATTACTTGGGTCTACCTGGGGCGCAGCTACTAGAAAAAACCTTGAGAGAGGCAACAGCTTCACCCGTGGAAAGTAAAGGAGCACTTTACATTGAATTTACACTGGAGAGTTTGCTGCAACATGTGCACGGGTGAACTCACACGGTGCGGGCACAATGACACAGAAAACTGAAGAGACGCATTGGAGCCGATGGCAGGATGGAGACATTCAGCTGGTACATTTCTGGACCGAAAACTTGTCCATTAAGGATGGCACAGTGGACCCGTTTAAACCATACAAGTACTCAACCTTTCTGTTACTTGAGTTACACCTAGTTTCTTTCTTACGGTGGCCCTGAAGTGCAACTGCTGAAAAAATAAAACAGCAGCTGCGAGATTTGCAGTGGCTGTGAGATTTGGAAGTGCTGAAAAAATTATTTTGTAATAATTATCTGAATCTCAGCCAATGAGTTCCTCATCCACCTAACAGACACTCATACAAGACAGTGTCCTAGTCCTGCGCTCTTGTTGGGAAGGATATATCACAAGAACCATCTTAAATTACCCACTGTTCTAAAACTTACTATATAAGGACCTACCTCGCTCTCCTTGTTTGTTGGGTAGAAAGATTGTGGTGGTTTTGACTGTGTTAATATATATATATATATATTTTAAGGATTGCTTGCGTTTTTGATTTGGACTCTTACTGAGAACCCTAATTTTGTGATTGAACCTGGACTGGCTGAGGACCCACTGCCTACTGATTTGGACAAACACTTTCACAATGTCAGAGAAGCCTTTGTGTTTGATCACTTTGTAAACTTAAGTGATGGTAACAAAGAAGGAAACCTGGACCCCACCGGACCTCACTTTCGCAGCCCCCCAGCTCCCCCGGACCTCACTTCATCAGCATCAGGTCTATACTGGGGCTTCTACATAGGTAACCATATGTAACGAGGAGTTAATAAATGTCCTGCTGTTGTAGGGGTTCTAAGCTAGATATCTTGGATGGATGAGAAACTAAAGGATCTAAGTCCGCGCCCCCAACACAGTTTGTCCCTATACCCCCCAAATTTGAGGTATGTGCCCATCCTGCGTTATATATTTTTTTACATACCGAAGTATAGCTGTGACCTAATTTGGCAAAGTAGGGTTCAAGATTTAAATTCACAATGGCTACCTGAACTAACAGTAATGGGGCACACAAAAAGTAAACAGAGAGGATAACTAAACTATTCCTACCCTCCCGAATCTTACAGGACAGGCGAGACACCCCTACACCAAGATACTTATACAATAGAAAAACTATGGTCATGCTATGCTTCAAAGAAAGAAAATGCTATTGCTGCTTACTTGCGTTTTTCCCTTTTTACCTTCTCTGATCACAATGCTTTTTGACAAAAACACAGGTGCAGGTGTACCCTGCGCTATCCTTTGCCCGAGCTTTGTCCAGGAAATCTCACTGTAGTCATCTTAGTTCAACGCGGGCTCTCCTTAACTGCGTGTCACACGGGTCCCGTTCACTTTGCACCTAGAACAGTCTCTTCTAAAAAAAAACTTGAAAAGATACACAATTCCAGGCCAGTGTTCAAAAACAAAGTTCATTGTTTTCATATAAAAAACATGTTTATTTCCTCTGCACACTACACAGCTCCAATTTGCACACTCAACTAATCATGGCGACTACTCTTCCCGAACTACAGCCCACCCTTTTTCTCGAGAAAGCTACATTCCGATTGGACAGCAGGTTAGGCGATTCAGTAATTCAGTTGGTTTGCGAAGCCATCCATTACATTAGACCTCTCTGGTGTTCTTAATGTAACAATACCGTATTCTGAACAAAGTAGTATCCCTTACAGTATCCCCCCTGTTGAAAACCTGCTGAATTAATACAGGTTATATATCAAAACATTCAAGGCAATTTCAGGATACCTTTTAAGGGGTCTGTGATCTATAATGACAATACACTGCATATTTTTTGTAAATACCCTTCTATTAAGCTTACTGGAAGTGTACCCTTGTTATATCTCTAGGAGCGTCTCACAACAGGGGAATCCTCCCTCTCTAGCTCTAGATCATCCAAGGGTTCTGGTTCCTGCCCATCTAGAATTCCCTCTGTGTGTTTGTGACTCTACACACAGAGACGCACTGTTCTGTACTGGGGCTTCTATATAGCTAACCATAGAGACACACTGGTCTATACTGGGATTACGTAACCATAGAGACACACTGTTCTATACTGGGGCTTCTACATAGGTAACCATAGAGACACTGTTCTATACTGGGGCTTCTACATAGGTAACCATTAGTAATTTTACGTATTAGTCCTTTTATTCCCTGGAAGATAGCACTTCACAGCATTTGATCATGCTTCTTGTGTTACTAATACTTGTATTATTGATTGATTTCCCCCTTGCTCCCTTTCCCGTAACCCTTGACTGTGACCTTACATCTTGACAGCACTTAGCTTTTACGTTCCAGGATGTATGACCTAACTTACTGTACTTACCTGTGTAAATTGGAAGTTGTAAAATGTATTATATTTTGAATTGCTTTGTACAATGTAAATTTGTATTTGTAATATTTGATGCCTTAACTGTATTCTTGCAATTTGTATAGCACTGGATAAGGGCATCTGCCAAGAAATAATAATAATAATAATAATAATAATAATAATAATAATAATAATAATAATAATAGCCATAGAGACACACTTGTCTGTACTGGGACAAGGTAACCATAGAGACACTGGTCTATACTGAACTGATGCTGGTCATGAAATGTACCCTGTGATGAGGTGTGCGTGATGGTAAAGCAGTAGCTCTTTTGGAGTATCAGGGCTCATAGTGTTGCATTTTTGCGGAGTTCTTCAACACAGGTTTGTATTTCACTATCATGTTTACTTTAAATAGCTCAGAGAAATGTCCTTTATTTAGAGCTTCTCTGAGACCCCTGATTGGAATTCACTGCTTTGTGCAGTACATCAGAATGTCAGTCACAGCTTTAATCACAATTCCTCTCAAATAAGCCTTCCTGGAATCCCGATTTAACCGATTAAAAATGTTTCTGTGTGGCTTTGTCTGTAACCTTCGGATGGACAGTACCAATTGCTTGCTTCATGTTTTGAACGGCTCTGATTCAAATGCTTAAAATCTTTAAAACCATTTTTAGTGAATGTTTCTTCGGTGTGGGAATCAGAACAAATGCCTGCATATCTACAGATAATTGCATTTCTGGCTATGCTGTATTCCATCCAGCGATACTTCTCATACCACCGCTGTGATGAAAAACTTTGGGATTTAACACAAATTAAAGCAAATGCCTGCAATTTTGGCCGTGTAGGTGACTCATCTATTCCTTATAAATCCGAGGGACAGTAAAATGTTTCCTTACCGAATTCAACACTGGCCTGTGGATGCAAAGCAGTGCTTATATTGGTTTCTTCCGATGCAGTTGGTGATTTATCAGGTTGTGTAATGTGCTGTTCTGATAGTTCTCTTCTCGTCTTTTGAAATAATTCAACAAATAATTTTGTTTCACCATTTGTAGGAACTCCGTTCACAACTACATTTGTTCAGTTGTCATGGTGTGATGCACTACGTAAAAAAACATTTACCACAGCCAGTTATAACCTGCTTGTGCATAACTTAGCCAAAATGTAACCATTAGACTTGAAAAGAACCAGCCCCCATGCTTTGGAATAAAGCCTGTGATTTTCCGAAACACGTTATTGCTTCAGAATCTTGTATTTATAATGTTTTTTTAACACGCGGGAGAAATTTTACACTCTCTGATTGGGTGGACCTGAGAGGTAAGTAGGTGGGCCATGGCCCAACCAGGCCCACCCAGGCCCACCCATGGCTACGCTCCTGTTGTGGCCCAGGTGCTTATTTGACACCCAGACTTACGGCCCACTGATTAATTTAGGTTGCCTTTATTAAAGAGTCTAAAGACGGCTGTCCGGTTCTGAACTTGGACCTGAAGTATTGTGTAGTATAAGTATCGCGTGTCTTCAAAGCATGCAGGGAAAATGTACAATGACTCGAGATCGTCACCCTTGAACTCCCTCACTACTTTTGTTCTCTGAAAGTAGCTGATAGAAACTTGCACACAACTAGTTATTCAGAGATAACATTACCACTTTAAACGATTTTTCAATTGGGCTATAGTGGCTGTTATAATGGGGTTTTAGATTTCCTAACATTGACTGGGAAAGCCCAGTTGAGACTACAGAAGCAGTAGTAGAAATGTTTTAGAGGGCAAACGACTGCTTTCTACCTCAATTAGTCAGGGAACCAACCAGAGAGAGCACATGCTATTTGATATTTTCAAACGACCAATGGTGAACTGCAGTCACAATATGGTTAGCTTTGAGGCATACTTTCACAAAACAAGGACCTACACTCAGTTGAGCCTCTTACTAAAAATGAAGCCACATTTCTTCAAATCATAAATGTAACCGCTACACTGTAAAAATTATTTGTTGACGCAACGTGACTTAGTCAAGTCATCTTGTTGCTTTGACTCAGTTTAGCAAACATGAAGTGTTAAGTTCACTCACTGTTGAAATAACATGCAGTAAATTGAGCCAACGTACTCTATCAATTAATAAGCATTTAGAATTTTTAGTTAAGTCAACTGAAAAACATATTAATTGAACTTAATTTTTCAAGTTTTCACAACTATAAACCAAGTCTAATTGACAAAATATTCATTCTTCCTCAACTTTCATTACTTACAGTGAGGGAAAAAAGTATTTGATCCCCTGCTGATTTTGTACGTTTGCCCACTGACAAAGAAATGATCAGTCTATAATTTTAATGGTAGGTGTATTTTAACAGTGAGAGACAGAATAACAACAAAAAAATCCAGAAAAACTCATTTCAAAAAAGTTATAAATTGATTTGCATGTTAATTAGGGAAAGAAGTATTTGATCTCCTATCAATCAGCAAGATTTCTGGCTCCCAGGTGTCTTTTATACAGGTAATGAGCTGACATTAGGAGCGCTCCTAAATCTCAGCTCGTTACCTGTATAAAAGACACCTGTCCACAGAAGCAATCAATCAATCAGATTCCAAACTCTCCACCATGGCAAAGACCAAAGAGCTGTCCAAGGATGTCAGGGACAAGATTGTAGACCTACACAAGGCTGGAATGGGCTACAAGACCATCGCCAAGCAGCTTGGTGAGAAGGTGACAACAGTTGGTGCGATTATTCGCAAATGGAAGAAACACAAAATAACTGTCAGTCTTCCTCGGTCTGGGGCTCCATGCAAGATCTCACCTCGTGGAGTTTCAATGATCATGAGAACGGTGAGGAATCAGCCCAGAACTACACGGGAGGATCTTGTTAATGATCTCAAGGCAGCTGGGACCATAGTCACCAAGAAAACAATTGGTAACACACTACGCCATGAAGGACTGAAATCCTGCAGCGCCCGCAAGATCCCCCTTCTCAAGAAAGCACATGTACAGGCCCATCTAAAGTTTGCCAATGAACATCTGAATGATTCAGAGGAGAACTGGGTGAAAGTGTTGTGGTCAGATGAGACCAAAATCGAGCTCTTTGGCATCAACTCAACTCGCCGTGTTTGGAGGAGGAGCAATGCTGCCTATGACCTCAAGAACACCATCCCCACCATCAAACATGGAGGTGGAAACATTATGCTTTGGGGGTGTTTTTCTGCTAAGGGGACAGGACAACTGCACCGCATCAAAGGGATAATGGACGGGGCCATGTACCGTCAAATCTTGGGTGAGAACCTCCTTCCCTCAGCCAGGGCATTGAAAATGGGTCGTGGATGGGTATTCCAGCATGACAATGACCCAAAACACACAGGAGTGGCTCAAAAAGAAGCACATTAAGGTCAAGGAGTGGCCTAGCCAGTCTCCAGACCTTAATCCCATAGAAAATCTGTGGAGGGAGCTGAAGGTTCGAGTTGCCAAACGTCAGCCTCGAAACCTTAATGACTTGGAGAGGATCTGCAAAGAGGAGTGGACAAAATCCCTCCTGAGATGTGTGCAAACCTGGTGGCCAACTACAAGAAACGTCTGACCTCTGTGATTGCCAACAAGGGTTTTGTTTTCTGGATTTTTTTGTTGTTATTCTGTCTCTCACTGCTAAAATACACCTACCATTAAAACTATAGACTGATCATTTATTTGTCAGTGGGCAAACGTACAAAATCAGCAGGGGATCAAATACTTTTTTCCCCCACTGTAAGTAATGAAAGTTGAGGAAGAATGACTATTAATTTCATTATTTGCAATCCACAAAGTCCATCTATAATCATTCAAACGCGGGCTACTTCATCTTTTCTTGCATGATCAGCAACTTTATCCCATGCTAATTAATACAAAAAAATTTTAAACTCCGGTAAAGTAGTATGTCATCATGACGTGATGGTTTTGGCACATGCGCATTACACAAAACGTTCATAGAACATATGTTTTGTGGTTACCTGAGCACGTTATTTAAAGTTTTACAATTCTGTTCAAGTTGAGGTTGTTGTAACTCATCTTATTGTGTGGTGAGACACTGCAATTTCACAGAACATGATTTTACTTGTCCAATTTCCAAAACGAGCTCTCTTCAATCTCCGTTTCAAATCCATGTTGATTTGCGGGTAATCACTGTATCCACTCAATCTTACTACAGTTGTAAGAAAACACCTGTAATGCTGTACAAATGCATGTGTTTTTCAAGCACATGAAAGATTGTAGACAGGTAGAGATCACCACTTGAGTGCCAGACTGACTCTATTGTAAAGGGAAGGCAGGATTATGTGTTATATTTGAGTTATTATGTATTTAAATGACCAGTCAAAATAACCCGATTTTGGCTATTCTAGGTAAATGTGTTTATAACTTATTTATGTTCATGTTTATGCAGCTAAAACGCTGTAGGCATGTTTAATACATATAGTTAGGAATAGTCACGAATGGGTATATGCGCCGTGTATTTTGGAACACAGTATAATTCAAATTTGAATAACCAAAACGGTCAAATTGACCGGCTCTGCGCTTGTAGTGTTAAATGTGGGTGTCATATCGTGGGCCGCACTTCCATGTGTGACGGGCCGCAGGTCGAGAACCACTGCCCTATTCAGAACAGGTTGATCAGATAGGACCAGAACCAGTGCAGACCCAAAGAACAGAGGACGAGCGTTAGGCAGACAAACCCCAGGGCCCCAGGGCCACAGGTTAGTGCTTTCCTGGAGGTCTTTAGCTCCCCTGTATAATGGACCATTCCAGAGAGATTCCCCTTTGCAGTCAATATCATCAGCTCAGCAGTTTGCCAATACAGATCCCTGGGGAGGTGGGGGCTCAAATCCAGGACCAGGGTTAGCCACCCCTAGCATAAAGCAAAACATTACATGTGTTTAAATGGTTGAAGTCAATACAGTGATTAATGAATTGATGTATTTATTGAGGTGGCTGTGACAGAGTGGCTATAGAGACTATTGCGCTCCTTCAGAGCAGCGTCTCTGTTGCTTATATTAAGTTATACTAAGGTATGCTGAGCTGACGATATTGAGGTTTTTACTAAAGAAAAAACAGATAACATGCCACAGGTTAACAACCAGTCCAGTCAAACCCTAAGAGAGATCAGGATAAATGAGGAGGAGGTAGTAAAGGGACTAGCAGAATTAAAAACAAACAAATCACCTGGGCCAGGTGGTATATTTCCAACAGTACGTAAAGAAATTATGGAAATGATTGTATTAATTATTTCTAAATAGCACTGGTTTCACTGTTTTTGAATGTTTTGATGTTTTTTTTATTTTTCAAATGCATTGACCGTTATTGTTCTTTTAAATGCATCAGATTGTTTTGATAGTTTTTTTTGTTTGTTGTTTTTTACATTTCAGTTAATTTGACAATTTTTTCACCATTGCATAAATTAAATAATCTAAAATGTGCTTTTTATTATTTTGTCTTGCTTTTCAAAGACAAAATCAATTACAAAACTACAATTAAAAAATATGTATTTAAGACTGAACATTAAACACTGTGCCAACAAAGCACAATAAATAAAATAAAATAAAATAGATAAATTTATATCTGGCCATCTTTGAGCCCCCCTTCTTGAATAGCCTACTGTGAAAGCCGGACACAAATAACGGGGAGAGAGAGAGGGAGAGTCTCCGGTTTCGGTTGTGTCCGGGCTTTATTTTGTTCAGGTATGTCAAAAAAGGGCGGAGATACAAAACAAAAACAAAATCAAAAGCAAAAGCAAAAAGTGTCCACAATCGGGGTGCTCCGGGCAGACAGGGGTAATAGACTCAGTCCACCTTCTTGTCGGTTAGCTGCTTCCGTCGGGGAGGGAGAGGGATTAAATAAACAGGGCACAGCCCACTTTATAGCGAGACACTCCTTTTCAATGGTGCTATATTTACGCTCCTGGGCGATAATTGTTTGCTTAGATAGAGGACGGGGTGTTCCTGACCCCCAACACTCTGGGACAGGACCGTGCCCACTCCAACTTCTCAGGCGTCGGTCTGTAGAATGAAAGGGAGAGAGAAGTCAAGGCATTTAAAAAAAGGGTGTTGGCAGAGGCGGTCCTTAATTGCCTGGAAAGCCACCTGGCACTGCTCCGTCCACTGGACCGTATCTGGAGCACCTTTTCGCATCAGTTCGGTCAGGGGGTAAGCCAGGGTGGCAAAGTCCGGCAGAAACTGGCGATAATACCCGGAAAACCCCAAAAACTGCCGAACTTCCTTTTTGGACTTAGGAGGCGGACAGGAGGCAATAGCGGTCACCTTGTCAACGACTGGCCGTACCTGCCCCCCTCCTAAGAGGTACCCCAGATACTTGGTCTCCCTCCTCCCAACTGTTCACTTGCCCGGGTTTTCCGTGAGCAGCGCCCAGCCGATCCAGCAACTCATCCACACGGGGCATCGGATAGGCATCAAACCTAGACACTGCATTGAGCTCCCTATAATCAACGCAGAATCTAGTGCTGCCGTCAGGCTTTGGCACCAAGACTATAGGGCTACACCATTCCGATTGTGACTTTTCAATGACTCCCAGCTCCAACATCTTCTGCACCTCTTCATTGACAGCCTACTTTTTGTAATAGGGGGTGCGATAGGGTTTGACACGCACGCAGTGGTCCAGTGCTGTGTGGATGTGGTGTTCAATGAGAGGTGTGAGCACGGGTCGGTGAGAAAAGACATGCTGGAAGCGGCACTATAAAGAGCAAACGTGCTGTTTCTGGGCGTTTGTTAAATGGGCGTTTGTTAAATTGAGTTCAGTGCGAACCTCAGAAACAGCGGCTTCAGACTCTTTATTGTGGGGGGAACTAAAAGCACCCAATGCTTCCTGCTCTCGCCACTTCTTCAGCATGTTCAGATGATAGATCTGCTTTTACCTCCGACGATCTGGGCGACACACCTCATAATCAACATCCCCTAAGCGGCGTGTGACCAAAAAGGGTCCCTGCCACTTAGCCAGCAGTTTAGATGTTGAATTTGGGAATAACACCAGTACCTTGTCCTTGGGTGAACGATCGTAACCGGGCTCTCCTGTTGTACATGCGCTGTTGTCGCTCCTGGGCCTGTAAGAGATGCAACTGTGCAAGTTTCCCCAGTGCCGATAGCCGATCTCTCAGGTCCAGGATGTGCTGTACCATAGAGGTCTGGGAGGGGGCGGTCGCCTCCCAGTCCTCCTTTATTAAGTCGAGGATGCCCCTCAGCCGCCTCCCGTACAGCAGCTCGAAGGGAGAGAAGCCAGTGGACGTCTGGGGCACCTCGCGTACAGCGAACAGCAGGGGTGGCAATAACTTGTCCCAGTCCCAAGCGTCTGTGCTCACAAACTTACAGATCATGTTCTTTAGGGTTTTATTAAAGAGCTCCACTAGGGCGTCTGTCTGGGGATGATAGATTGAGGTCCTGATGGACTTTATCCCCAGCAGCCTACAGAGGTCTCGCATCACGCGTGACATGAATGGAGAGCCCTGATCTGTCAGGATTTCCTTTGGGATCCCCACCCGAGTGAAGACCTTAAACAGCTCCTCGGCGATCCTAGTCGCTGACATTGTCCGTAGACGAATTGCCTCCAGGTACCGAGTGGCATAGTCTACTATGACCAGCACAAATTGATACCCCGCGGAGCTTTTCTCCAACGGACCGATCAAATCCATCCCAATGCGCTCAAATGGTATCTCCATGAGAGGCAGCGGTACCAGCGGAGCCCACGGTACTGCACTGGCATTGGTCTTCTGGCACTCCGGACAGGCAGCACACCATCTTTCTACCTCCTTTTTGATGCCTGGCCAGAAGAATCGGTCCATTATCCGGCTTAAGGTCTTGTCACGACACAGGTGACCTGCCCCAGCCAAATCAGATGAGAGCCTATGATCCTTAATATTAGATAGATAGTTTTCACTAGCGAGCACCCGGCCGGGCGATGTCCAGGCTGCCCGCAACGTCACCGTGGTTTTTCCAGGGGACCACACACTGCCGGGGGAGAGAGAAAAAGAAGGAGCTAAGGAGGCAGATTTGTTTTTGGGACAGGCAAGGCGAGAAGGGGAAGTGGGTAGGGGAGAAACATGTTTAGGTGTGGTGTTTGGCAACATGCTGGTATCCAGGACAGTCGGGTCACAGGGGGTCTTGGGAATGGAAGGGAGGGTGCCCGCCGTCGGGCATCAGAAGGTGGCATCGTCCCGGGCAATGATGGTTCTCTGCCAGCCTGGTGCCAGCCTTCAGGTTGGACGTGGGAGATGGCAGATGAACTGCTCCAAGGCCACCAGGTCGGCAACTTCCGTGGCTTGAGCCAGCGGTGGCAGGCACCGGGAGCCAGGTTCGAACCGGAGGCTTCTGAGCTTTCGGCGCTGGCCGTCCGACGTCAGACCGACCCGGTCCAGGACACTGTCCCTCAGACTTTTGTAGTCTAGGGCATCCTCGGGACGAAGCACTCGGGTGGCAGGGGAGCCAGGCGTACCGCCCACTCCGACTCCGGCCAGTCGCAACACCGGGCAGTGCGCTTGAAGATGGTAAGAAAAGCCTCCGGGTCATGAAGTGAGCACTGACTCCGGTGGTACTCGATCCCACAACCATTGAATGACCACTGCCCTTTTCACTAAAAGTCCAACGCGCTATCCATTGCGCCACAGAGCATGCCTACTGATGATGGGGCATCTCAGCGTGCTTGTACAAGTAGCATTTACAGATGTGTTTTTTTAATCGCTCTCTCTGATATAGAGATGAAAGGAAATGATGGGTTCTTCTTTTAGATAATACGACTCATGTTGACTTGACTGTGAGGGAAAGTTTTTGTCAGGCACACTGTCTGTGTGTTTGTCTGTCTATCTGTGGCTGTCTGTGTGTCTGTGGCAGTCTGTGCTTGTGGCTGTCTGTGTGTGTGTCTGTGGCTGGACCGATGGGGCTGATTGGAAACATCATCGACCTGGGTTTCTCTTCATCACAGATACATCTTTCGCTGCCCACATGCCCGAATTGCTTTTCAGCTGGATCACAGCCTCGCCCCAGGTGGGCAAAACCTCCAAAAGTGGTACAAACTCATCCACGTATTCCAGTGTTTCCGAGAAAGCTTGGCATAGTGAGTGAGAAAGTCAACCCTGACGGTGTGGCGACAGATGAGAAGCCACGGAATTGATGCACTCTGTGATGTCATAGAAGTCAGCTGTGAGAGAGTTCTGAGATGTCATCGCTGAACTGGCAGTGAAGGGAGAGGGAGAGGAAGGCAAAGCATGTACATGGCTTCTCTCGCTGACTGGGCAAGATTGGATTAATGAGAGAGTGCAAGGACGGAAATGCAGTTGTTTTCTCGAAGAGTGTAGAAGAGTTTTCTGGTCTCCTGATGGAGGCGTGGGTTCAAATACCACTTCTGACAGACTGATTTATAGCATGACCAATGCTAGGAATTGCAAAAGTGTTCTTTCATTTTCTGACACTAAGCTGTTGGTCACCTCGACTCGGTTGCATAAGTGTTGAAAGTCACGGATTCCCGCAATTCTGTGGCCTCATTCTCAAGGCTATCTTCTATAATACACCTCTCAAAAAAATAAGGGAACAAGTAATCATCACAGCATAACACCAAGTCAATTACACTTCAGGCATATCAATCTGTACAGTTAAGAATCCAAAGCGGTGGTGAATCACTCTCTCCTTTTTTGGTGCAAATTAAAGTGACAGCAGGTGCACCGGAGAGAGGCAACTGCAAGACAACCCCAAAAAGGGAATGGTTTTGCAGGTGGTGGCCACAGACGATTGCTCTCTCCTTATCCTTCCTGACTGATTCTTCTCTAGTTTTGCCTTTTGCTAGTGTCCTTGTCACTACTGGTATTATGAGGCGCTCCCTGCAGCCCATTCAGGTTGCACAGGTAGTCCAGCTCCTCCAGTATGGCACATCCATACGTGCCGTCTGAAGAAAGTTTGCTGTGTCTCCCAGTACAGTCTCAAAAGCATGGAGGTGGGAGAGTTACGAATTATGCAATGTACGGTGAAGATCTTGAGGTTTCCTAGACTTCGATCACGGAGATCCGATGTGTGATTTAAGAGTTCCCGCAGTTTTCTTGATCAGTATATAATCTCCCGGTGGACGTATACATCCTCTCAGAATGGCCGAGTGGTCTAATTTGCCAGACTTAAGGTGTTGTTCCCTTGAAGAGTGTAGAAGGGTTTTCTGGTCTCCTGATGGAGGTGTGTGTTCAAATCCCACTTCTGACAGATTGATTTATAGCATCACCAATGCTAGGAATTGCAAAAGTGTTCTTTTCACACTTGTGTGTAATGCATTTTGCAGCCAAATTACATAAACATGAGGAAATGCCTGGCAGAGAGACTCCTTTTGATGGCCGGTTAGCTCAGTTGGTTAGAGCGTGGTGCTAATAACGGCAAGGTCTTGGGTTCGATCCCCACATCGGCCAAGACCGATCGTAGGTGCTCATCCGTCTAGTTCGAGTCCTGTTTTTTGAATGTTTGACATGAAACTCCCTGAAGGCAAGCGTAGTAGTGCACTTAAGCAGTGGTAGGATCCACAAGACTTCATCAAGCCATGTCAAAGTCGGCCATCTACATGCACACGGGAAAATGTCCTTTCGCCGCTTTGCTTTTCTCAGAACACTTCATTTGCATTCTGTCCTCTGATAGTTTCAACTCGTGGGCTCCTGCCAATTCCTTATTACACAGACTTGGAGAGGGAAGCAATGCCAGTGGCTTCAAGAATCAACGCAAGTTTCATGAATGGCACATCTAAGCCATGGTGCCAACCAGACATTGAGCTGTTGGTCACCTCGACTCGGTTGCATAAGTGTTGAAAGTCACGGATTCCCGCAATTCTGTGGCCGCATTCTCAAGGCTATCTTCTATAATACACCTCTCAAAAAAATAAGGGAACAAGTAATCATCACAGCATAATACCAAGTCAGTTACAGTTCAGGCATATTAATCTGTACAGTTAGGAAGCCTAAGCGGTTGTGAATCACTGTCTCTTGTTTTGGTGCAAATGAAAGTGACAGCAGGTGCACCGGAGATAGGCAACAGCAAGACAACCCCAAAAAGGGAATGGTTTTGCAGGTGGTGGCCACAGACGATTGCTCTCTCCTTATCCTTCCTGACTGATTCTTCTCTAGTTTTGCCTTTTGCTAGTGTCCTTGTCACTACTGGAATTATGAGGTGCTCCCTGCAGCCCATTCAGGTTGCACAGGTAGTCCAGCTCCTCCAGTATGGCACATCCATACGTGCTATCAGAAGAACCAGAAGGACCAGTATCTGCTTTTTTGTGCGAGGAGGAACAGGAGGAGCATTGCCTGAGCCCTCCAAAATGACCTCCAGCAGTCTACTGGTGTGCATGTTTCTGACTAAACTGTCAGAAACAGACTCTATGAGGGTGGCACGAGGGCCCGTCATCCTCTAGTGGGACCTGTGCTCACAGCCCAGCACCGTGCAGCTCGATTGGTATTCGTGAAAGAGTGTGGAGGCACCGTGGTGAACGTTATTCTGTCTGCAACATCATCCAGCATGATCGGTTTGGCTGCTGGTTTGGAGAGAAACACAAAGTGCCCTCTGTGTATTCACTATGCAACCATCAACAACTCTGACCTGGTCATATATATGTCCCAGGGCATCATCCTGTGTCTGGTCCATAGCGAAATCGGAAACCCGGTTGAAGGCGGGATCCAGTGTCGGGCCTTCCACTGGAAGAAGGAGAGAGGAGGTGAGTCCCAGAACTCGTTCCTTCCCCTGGGTCCAACAGGGTACTGTTGGCTGCTACACGACTGGAGTCAGAGGGAAGGCTGTCCCTGCCCCTCTCATCACCTGCAGTCACTAATGGTGATCGGTCCCCAGAGACATGTCCCAATTGTGCCCCAGCCAAATCAGACAATGAGAGCCTAGGATCTTTAATATTGGACAGAAATTCAGAGCCTCTGGGTCGTCCTCCGGTCCCATCTTTGGAATCTGCAGACCTGCCCAAGCCGGGTTTGCTGCGGTAAACAGCAGGGTTAGGTGCAGGAGCTGGTACTTGAAGTTGCTGGACAAGCGTCTCGAGAGTTTGTTGTTTTTGAGCCTGCAGCTTCACCACTGGGGCCAACAACTGTTCCACTGGAGACGCCTCCATAGCTGTCCTTCCGGGTACAGAGTTCAGGGTAAGTATGTCACAAAGCTTCCCCACATTGGCCACCAAATGTAAATGCCGGACACAATAAACGGAGAGAGTCTCGGGTTCCGGCGGTGTCCGAGCTTTATTGGGGTTCACAATAGTCCAACAGAAAAAAACACAAAAAGGGGAAAACAAGGCAAAACCAGCACACAAAACATCCACACAAACAGGGTGCTCCGGGCAGTCACAATAAAGTCTCCCTCGGGGAAGGAGAGGGATTAAATAGATGAAGCACACCTGCCAATGACGTCACAGTCGCCTCAGTGATCATTGCCTGCAGCCGTGAGCTCACAAGCTGTCTGCGAAGCAGCGGACAACACGGCTGCAACACATGAGCACCTAATTAGTGTGCGTCAGCAGCAGCCATGCCGTGACAGACAGCGTCCTGCCAAAATCACAATAAGATGTATAAAAGTACAGAAAAACAAAATGTAATAAACTAAAAATGATCTTTAATACATAGAACTAAAGAAAATAGGTTTAGTGTTTACAGATTCCTTTTTGGAAATACAATGACATGCATTACAAATGAGTATTTACATTTTATTTACAGCTGGTGCTCATGTGTCACTGTGCCCCTCAGGCTGTGGCAGGCGGTGACATATTGGGCAGCCAGGGAGGCTGTTTGTCCCTCCTCCAGGAGGACTGACCATTTTTATTTTTTCTCAGTTTTGTCAAAGGTAGGGTGGCATTCATTATTTTGTTAAGGAATGTGTCCCTTATTTTGGGCATATTTATTGCATTGCAGGAGGAAGTGCAACTCTCTCTCTCTGTCTCTTTCTCTCTCTGTGTGCGTCCGTCTGTCACTGGAGGCGTTTGTCGTCCCCGTCCAGTGACACCCTCTTAACTCCCCCGGCCCCCTGGAGCGTGACCTACAGCCGAAGGGAACGCCTGAGGGCTGGTTGGAAGCATCTTGGACTCGGGTTCCTCTTCATCACCAGAAGGGGGAGCCGGAGTAGATTCCTGCAGAGATTGACACTTGTTTTTTTGTTTCAGCAGAAACAGTGCGGAGGCGACCCAAATCCTGCTGGGGGGAGGTGTTTAAAAAAAAAAAGTTTTATCTTCTTCATAATGACATTATCCTTCAAGAAAAGACAAAGGGCATCAGATGATCAATACGTTAATACATCTCTTATAATCTCTCTTTAAAATACCAACTATTACAATGTTAACCATACATAAACAAAACAACCTATGCTTTTGTTTTTAATGTTGCTAGATCTCACAGTGATAAAATAAGGAAGATATGGTTTAACCAAAAAAGTTGATAAAACATTTCTTGGCAGAGCGCAAACAGAGGACATGTAAATAGGCTGACATTAAATTAAAGATAAGATTCTAAATAAGCTATCTTTTCTCTTCAGTCATGATGAGGAAAAATTGATAACTTGAATAATTTCATTCAGAATGACAAAGTTGCTCAATGTAAGCGCATTTTTCAGAGTAACGTTAGCACAGCTTCCTACAAATTGTCTGATAGATAAGATTAAAAAAGAAATCAGCTATCGGCTATGTTACAAATGAGAATTATACTATTAATATTGTACATTTATGATCATTATGTTTGTAGTTTGGATATGTCGATAATATATTTGACAGTAAATGGGTTTTATACGGTGTGTCCAAAAAAACTAAACAAAAACCCATCCCAATTTGCGTTACGTGATCGGGACCACTCCGTGGACCACAGTGCCGAGGTCCGGACCACTCAGTCGCTGTGGTCCAGACCTTGGACCAAAAAATGTTACAACCCCTACTGCTCCGCTGTGTCAGTTGTTTCTGTAACTGAATCACAAAACTGGGTTTTGATGTGCTCCCCACGTGCGTGTTTACAACGTCACTGAAGAAAAAAAACATCGAATCTGGAACACTGACGAGAATTGGAAGAAGCCGTGGCTGTGGCTAACTGTGTCTGTGAGTAGTATAGATGGCAGCATCACTTATTTTGACAGCCTGAAATCCCGCCCTCCCTATGTACCTTTGAACTGGAACTCCTCTCTCCTTCCCAGCACCCCCCTGGGTTACTCTTTGACCCTCCCTCCTTATGTACCATTGAACCGGAACTCCTCTCTCCTTCCCAGCACCCCCCTGGGTTACCATTTGACCCTCCCTTGTCAGCCATCTTGGATGATATCGGCCATTTTGACTGATATCGGCCATTTGTAAGGTCATAGGTCATCTGGTAAGATGGTAGCCATTTTGTTAGGGTGACATCCATCATGGTGAATGTCCAAGGGCACCTCACACTGCTGGTGTGGAGGTGTAATGTTTAATAGCATAAACTGTGTTTTTAAGGTTATATTGTTTTATGATACTGTTTAAGTAAATAAAAAGAGAATAAGAAAAGTTTTAAATACATATATATATTTAAAGTTATATTGTTTTATGCTACTATTTTAGTAAATAAAAAGAGAATAAAAGTTTTAAATACAGATATATATATATAATCAATAGGTTATATTGTTTTATGATACTGTTTTAGTAAATAAAAAGAGTATAAGAAAAGAAAAGTTTTATATTTTATTTTAGGTTATAATGTTTTATGATTTGTTTTAGTAAATTAAAAAATAAGAAAAATAAAAGTTGTATATACACATATATATTTCATTTTAGATTATGTTTGATTATACTGTTTTAGTAAATTAAAAAATAAGAAAAATAAACGTTTTATATATATTTAAGGTTACACTGTTTTATGATACTGTTTTAGTAAATTAAAAAGAAAAATTAATATTTACCCAGAGTGGGATTTGAACCCACATGTGTTTTTAGTTTATATGTTTTATGATTAGGGTTAGGATGATACTGTGTTTGCAAAATAAAAAGGTAAGAAAAAATCGATTAAGAAATGTATAGACTTACATATATTGCATGTCATTACATATATATTTAAGCAAACACAGATAAACACACATACCTATATCTCTTTAGTTTATATTTATCAATAGACAATAGAGAACAACAGTGAAATATATAGAATTATATCTGTTCATTTTGACCAGCACTGTACTTATTATATTTGTTACATTAGTGAATGCTCAAACGTAGCCTTAACATGTATCATATTTAAGAATATACTGCATTTCATTCCATTACACACACACACACACACAAACATATATATATCTTGTTAGGTTTTATTTATCAATAGACACTAAAGACATGCACAGCACTTTTCTTAGAGAGACACAGTGAAGCACTATTTGTGAATACTCATATGTAATAAATAATATATGTATATATGATTTGTTTGTGCTCAAATGTATAGAATTAATAAAATACACACACACACACACACAATGGTGACTTTTATTGTGGCAAACAAGCATTTTACAACATGGAACATAGTCAGAAGTAGAAAAAGATACTCCATGAAATGTTGTATAGATACTTGTAATCATTAATTTCTGGTTCACAACACCAACATTGGACAGAAACAAACACTGACCTGTACGGAGTAATGTCATTTCCAGCATATTCCATATATATTCTATTCAGTCTTTCACTCTTGGCTTCTTTTTCAAAGTTATACCAGGTTCTGGTGACAAAGTACATCAGGTATCTATTGTAAATAAAGTGAGAAACACTTAAGTTTCTATTCCTTTGGAAATACCTTATTTTTCAAACCTACAAATACATGGTGACAACTGCAAGCATGACACACATACAAAACACAGAAATAGGGACCACACTGCAAGGATATAATAAGCACAAATGGTATTTTACTGCAAATTTTAAGTTTTGTAAAATTATTTATGTAACTTCTAGGAGTAATCTGCAAACTACATAGTGAAAATGCAGTCAGTCTTCAGGAAACACACACAGCAGACTGAAATAAGCACAACGTCATATTTATATGAACCAAAACTGCATTCTACTAAACCCTGAAACTCTGAAAAATCACTACAAACTCTATGTTTTGTAAAATGGCTTATTTCACAGACACAGAAACAAATAGGCTCACCCTCAACATATTCCAACACTTACAAAAATTATGATGTAAACTTAAAGGTTTACCAGTAGTACAGGGGTATTATTAATCTATTCATGCAACTTTTAGACACTTGTCTAATACAGAGCTAACAACTGCATTGATAGCGGGTAGCAGGGCTTTGACAATGCTGTGCGGTGGGGTTTAAAATGACTTTGTAGGCCAGGGCTTTAAAACCTTACCCCATTGTAACATTTTCAAATTAGCCTCCAACCCCTAAAATACTAAGACATGTTTTTTGTATCATATGTATCATGTTTTTATACTATGTACATTAATGTGGTTTATAATTTTGATTTAATTTGACATAATTTTATCATATTTTTAATTACAAATTCATATATATAAATAACAAATACTATATAATAATAGTAATAATAATGCAAAAACATATTAAGCAATCATATTTTTACTTACAGAATAATATATTTAAAATAACAATATAATAATTTAATAATAATAATAATAATAATAATAATAATAATAATAATAATTTAAAAACATATTAAACAAAACTCACCCTGACTTTGTCACAACCTCAGGATGGGGAACCTCTGCTGTAGACCCTCATCCACTCTGTCAACAGTTTGTAGGTGACATGTGCAGAAACATGAAAACTCAGTCTTGGTGGGGTGTTTCTGTCCAGTGGTCTGATCTGATACAACTTTCTACTACATTTCATATTCTATTAAAATATAACAAATTAGTAGTTCATAAAAAAGTGCTCCTGCTACTCTTATGAGTGTCTCTACAGCCCCTCATTGCTCCCTTGCATTACAGAGCATGACACGTGCTCTTCACATTGAAATTCACATTCATGTTGATGTAGGACTCGTCAACACAAAACTGTACAAAAATACATGAAATACATAAACAATACAAACATTAAGAACAGAAACCACTTTCAATCTGACATTTCACAGTATAGAAATTAAATAAGTTTGAATTACCTCATGGTTTTCCTCAGGCTCGGAGCCAGGCCCCATGTTGCCATCAGTGTCAGAAGCTGAGCGCTCTGTGTAAGATTCAGAATAACGTTCAGCTGTGTGCGGTGGAGAGGGGAAATGGAGATGCAGAGCAGGCAGAGTGTCTGTGAGACGGGTTTCTGTCCTGCTTGTCCTGCAGAGCCTCTCTTATCTGAAATGGCACTGGACACAACCAAAGCAGCAACGTCCCACAGGCAACAGGTCCTTAAGAGAGAACACTGTCAAATTTAACATTCAATAAAAGTCCACAGTTTTGACCATTTTCAGTTGAATTAATCCTCCGCATCAAATGCATTGAGACCATACACAGCTTTCAGATGCCTTGTACTTTAAGATATGTTGTATATTTAGGCTACCCTGTTATTGCTTGAATAAAATGTTATTTTATGACAGCAGTAAGAAAAAGGGGGAACAAAGATATATAATTCAATTAATAATTTTAAGCACTCTTGCTATTAGAAATAACTAAGATGAAGGCCTAAACTGGCTATCTAGTAACTGTTTAAAAATAAATGGTTTTCCGTGAGTGTGCTAAAGAAATGAACTTCTCATTTCTGTCATTACAGTGAACTAACTGGAATACGTACAGCATACACCTAACAATTGCTAAGAATTAAATGCTTTTCTTTATGAAATGTAAGATTAGTGCTCAAAATAATTAGACATCTATATTTCTAACTGGGCTTGATTATGTTGACTGTTTATGGCTGTGCTTTGCCATTAATTCCAGTTTTCACCTTGTTCTCTATGGGTTGGTTTCAGAGCATGATTAGCACTAGTTTAAGTACATTACTCAGAATATGTCACTCACCATTGTTTGGTATACAAAATGATTTAGCCTGAAGGACAATAAAGCATTGGTATATAGTACTATACTAGGCTAGCAAAAGTAATTTACCCATGTACATAAACAACCTACAGTCTGAATTCAACCTTCTTGGCTCTGACTCACATGTACCAACTTTTAAAATCTCAATTTGACTTACTAGTAAAAGTTACAAAGTGAGAGGGATTTAACCATAGACAAAGAACGATAGGTTGCATATGCAACCCCGGTTATCTGAGAAAAGAAGGACTGCCCAAGGGGGAGGGGTTTTCAGCGTGCATCGCTGGAACGCATCGAAGACTTTTGTCTATCAAAGCTGCCATTGGCCCTTGTGCCCGTCACTCAAACAGGACCCTTCCACTTCCTGTTTGTATAAAAGGTGACGTCTGCACAAGGACTTCCTCTTTTTGCCGGGAGCTTGAACTCCCGCGCGAGCTTGCAACCCTTGGGCAGTGCTTGTTTTCTCAGATAACCGGGGTTTCATACGCAACCTATCGTTATCTTTCGAGTCAGAAGCACTGCCCAAGGGGGAGGTGTTACAGTATAACCAAACCGTCGCAAGGGAGGAGGCAGCGAGCTGGTAAGAGAGCCTGCCCCGAGGCGAACCTACTAGGAGCCGTACCAACTCTATGATAGAACCACAGGGGCCCCTTGGGCCACATCTGGGCTGCTCAGACGCGAAGACCACAGTCACGCTGAACTGGGAAGAAATAAGCAATGGTGTATCCACAGGCAACAAGACCTTGTGCCTACCATGAAGCCTAGTAATAGCAGTCTCCTGCTCTACTAGCAGGGCTAGGAGCAGGGCCAATACCCAGACCACACCATATAAGCACAGGTCGCAGTCCGTTGAGCCCGTGCTCAACATACAGCGGGCTACCCAGACTAGATAGCCACTGCTGGATAGTTCAATTACGAATAATGGAACTATATACACAGTGGACCAACAAGAACCAACTCAAGTGCCTTCCGCTGGACACCGCAGCAGTGGCCTCAGCACTAGCATAGCTAGGGCGGGGCCACAGACTGCTGGCAAAGGAACTATATACATAGCGAAGCACGAGTGCCCTCGCTAACAACAGGAGCAGTTGTCCATTCTAAACTTAATAAGGAGCGGACAAGCTCAACTGTATATTCTAAAGAACTATATACACTACGGGGCGCAGGAGCCAGTTCATGCACCACACACATGACACAGGAGCAGGATACCCACTGCGGAAGCTAGCGGCAACAGATGCTCTAATGATGTCAATAAATGAACTATATACACAGCGGGGCACAAGAGCAAACTCAAAGCCTACTGCTGAATACAGCAGCAGCGGCCCTCAGCACAGCTAGTATAGCTAGGGAGGGGCCAAGGCCTGCTGACAAAGGAACTATGTACAATGACGTGTACACGTGTAAAAAACACATGCACTCCCACCTATAGAATGAACTGTATACAAGTCACAGTCCGGTAGGAAGGGATAACGGTTCTGCATTGCTTTTCCCAAGCATGCTCAACAGGGGCAGACAGGGATAGAAAAGCCAGGAGCCAGTGCCTAACAGGCTACTACGACTCAGCTGAAGCCAACACCGGATTCCCAATAGAAGGAACTGGGCCCGTCACGCCAGCCTGTACAACCGAACAAAGGTGTGTGGCAAGACCCAACTCGCAGCCGCACAGATGTCTGCCAGTGGGGCGCCTTGGAAAAAGGGCCCACGACGTGGCTACACCTTGAGTCGAGTAGGCCACCAGGTGTTCAGGCACTGGGGCTCCAGTTGACTCATAAGCCGTGGTAATGGTGTCCACAATCCAGTGCGAGAGGCGCTGCTTTGAAAGCACCCGGCCACAAACAATTGGTCCGAACATCGAATGTCCTTGGTGCGCTTCAAATAGCACCTGAGAGCCCGCAGCAGGTCAACAGGTGTAGCCTACTCTCCTCCTCCGAAGAGAAGGGTGGAGGATGGAAAGCCATCAACTCAATAGGCCTGTTGATATGGAAAGGAGACAGCACCTTCGGGAGGAATGCAGGATTAGGTCAAAGTGTAACCCTGGAACCATCTCCTGCAAAACGGACACACACAGGGTGAACAGACAGGGCATGTGACTCGCTGACGTGATTGCCAGCAAAAATGCCGTCTTCAGTGACGCAAACCTTAAGTCATATGACTGCAAGGGCTCAAATGGGGCCTTAGAAAGCGTGTCCAGCACTACATTAAGGCGCCATGCGGGCAAAGAAGGAGCGTGGGTAGGCCTCTGCCTACGTGCACCTTTCAGAAACTGCGCTGCTAAAAAATGAGGGTCCGGAGGCTCGCCATCAATCCTGACATGACATGAGGAGAGGGCGGCTAAATAAACCTTGAGCAGCCAGTAGGGCACAGATCTGGTCCATCTTGGTGCAGCATCTCGCCCCCTGTCTTTCAGGACGTGACTAGGACCCCGCGGGTCCGGTCCCTGACAGAGGGGGCAGATCACGTCACCACTCCAAGCCGGTAGCATGCGGTGGCCACACGTGGCACAGCAGCGGGGACGGGAGGAGGAGGAACGGGGTCTCTCCATACCGTCAATACCACGCTCGATATTGTTATTTTATATATATTATTTTGTAAGTAAAAATATGATTGCTTAATATGTTTTTGCATTATTATGACTATTATTATATAGTATTTGTTATTTATATATATGAATTTGTAATTAAAAATATGATAAAATTATGTCAAATTAAATCAAAATTATAAACCACATTAATGTACATAGTAATACAACATGATACATATGATACAAAAAAACATGTCTTAGTATTTTAGGGGTTGGAGGCTAATATGAAAATGTTAAAATGGGGTAAGGTTTTGAAGCCCTGGCCTACAAAGTCATTTTAAACCCCACCGCACAGCATTGTCAAAGCCCTGCTACCCGCTATCAATGCAGTTGTTAGCTCTGTAGTAGACAAGTGTCTAAAAGTTGCATGAATAGATTAATAATACCCCTGTACTACTGGTAAACCTTTAAGTTTACATCATAACAAGTGTTGGAATATGTTGAGGGTGAGCCTATTTGTTTCTGTGTCTGTGAAATAAGCCATTTTACAAAACACAGAGTTTGTAGTGATTTTTCAGAGTTTCAGGGTTTAGTAGAATGCAGTTTTGGTTCATATAAATATGACGTTGTGCTTATTTCAGTCTGCTGTGTGTGTTTCCTGAAGACTGATTGCATTTTCACTATGTAGTTTGCAGATTACTCCTAGAAGTTATATAAATAATTTTACAAAACTTAAAATTTGCAGTAAAATACTATTTGTGCTTATTATATCCTTGCAATGTGGTCCCTATTTCTGTGTTTTGTATGTGTGTCATGCTTGCAGTTGTCACCATGTATTTGTAGGTTTGAAAAATAAGGTATTTCCAAAGGAATAGAAACTTAAGTGTTTCTCACTTTATTTACAATAGATACCTGATGTACTTTGTCACCAGAACCTGGTATAACTTTGAAAAAGAAGCCAAGAGTGAAAGACTGAATAGAATATATATGGAATATGCTGGAAATGACATTACTCCGTACAGGTCAGTGTTTCTTTCTGTCCAATGTTGGTGTTGTGAACAAGAAATTAATGATTACAAGTATCTATAAAACATTTCATGGAGTATCTTTTTCTACTTCTGACTATGTTCCATGTTGTAAAATGCTTGTTTGTCACAATAAAAGTCACCATTGTGTGTGTGTGTGTGTGTGTGTGTGTGTATTTTATTAATTCTATACATTAAAGCACAAACAAATCATATATACATATATTATTTATTACATATGAGTATTCACAAATAGTGCTTCACTGTGTCTCTCTAAGAAAAGTGGTGTGCATGTCTTTAGTGTCTATTGATAAATAAAACCTAACAAGATATATATATATGTTTGTGTGTGTGTGTGTGTGTAATTGAATGAAATGCAGTATATTCTTAAATATGATACATGTTAAGGCTACGTTTGAGCATTCACTAATGTAACAAATATAATAAGTACAGTGCTGGTCAAAATGTACAGATATAATTCTATACATTTCACTGTTGTTCTCTATTGTCTATTGATAAATATAAACTAAAGAGATTATAGGTATGTGTGTTTATCTGTGTTTGCTTAAATATATATGTAATGACATGCAATATATGTAAGTCTATACATTTCTTAATTGATTTTTTCTTACCTTTTTATTTTGCAAACACAGTATCATCCTAAGCCTAATCATAAAACATATAAACTAAAAACACATGTGGGTTCAAATCCCACTCTGAGTAAATATTCATATTTCTTTTTAATTTACTAAAACAGTATCATAAAACATTGTAACCTTAAATATATATAAAACGTTTATTTTCTTAAATGTATACAATATAATCTTGTATATATATAAAACTTTTATTTTTCTTATTTTTTAATTTACTAAAACAAATCATAAAACATTTTAACCTAAAATAAAATATAAAACTTTTATTATCTTATTCTCTATATAACCTTAAATATATATATATATATTTAAAACTTTTCTTATTTTTTTATTTACTAAAACAGTTTCATAAAACAATATAACCTAATATATATATATAACTTTTCTTATTCTTTTTATTTACTAAAACAGTATCATAAAACAATATAATCTTATATATATATATATATATATATATATATATATATATATATATATATATATATATGTATTTAAAACTTCTATTTTCTTATTCTCTATATAAACTTATATATATATATATATATATATATATATATATATATATATATATATATATATATATATATATTTAAAATGTTTCTTATTTTTTAATTTACCAAAACAGTTTCATAAAACAATATAACCTATATATATATATATATATATATATAACTTTTCTTATTCTTTTTATTTACTTAAACAGTATCATAAAACATTACAACCTAAAATATATAAAACTTTTATTTTCTTATTTCTTAATTTTCCAACACAGTATCATGAAAACAATATAACCTTAAAAACACAGTTTACGCTATTAAACGTTACATCTCCACACCAGCAGGGTGAGGTGCACTTGGACACTCACCATGATGGATGTCACCCTAACAAAATGGCTACCATCTTACCAGATGACCTATGACCTTACAAATGGCCGATATCAGCCAAGATGGCTGACATCCAAAATAGCCGATATCATCCAAGATGGCTGACAAGGGAGGGTCAAATGGTAACCCAAGGGGGGTGCTGGGAAGGAGAGAGGAGTTCCCGTTCAAAGGTTCATAGGGAGGGCGGGACTTCCAGCTGTCAAAATAAGTGATGCCGCCATCTATACTACTTCTGTGGCTGTCTGTGGCTGGACCGGAGGGTTGGACCTGGGTTTCTCTTCATTACGAATACATCTTTCGCTGCCCAGGTGCCCACATGCCTGACCTGCTTTTCAGCTGGATCACAGCTCCGCCCCAGCAGGGTAGAGCATCCAAAAATGGTACAAACTCATCCACGTATTGCAGTGTTTCCGGGAGAGCTGGCATACTGAGCGAGAAAGTCAACACTGACAGTGTGGCGAGAGACATAATGTATGTGCTCTGTAATGTCATTGCTGTCAGGTGAGAGATTTCTATGATGTCATCGCTGATATAGCAGTGAAGTGAGAGGAAGAGGAAGGGATAGCACGTGTGTGGGCTCACTGGCTGCCTCAGCTAGAATGGGTGAATGAGAGAGTGCAGGAACGGAACGCAGGAAATATACAATTGTATGTGACAGGCCGCTGTCTGTCACGGCACGGCTGCTGCTGACGTCTGCTGATGAGGTGCTCATGTGCCACAGCTGTGTTGTCACTCCCTCGCTAACAGGCTGTGGACTCACGGTTGCGGGCAATGAGCACCGAGGCGATTGTGACGTCAGTGGCAGCTGTGCCTTCTCTATTTAATCCCTCTCCTTCCCAGATGGAGGCAGCTAACCCGCTGAGAAGGAGGACTGACACTCCCAACCCTGACTGCCCGGAGCACCCTGTTTTGTGTGGATGTTTCGTTTTGGTTGTTTTTACCCCTTGTATTTTGTCCCATTTACCCTGTGAACCACAATAAAGCCCGGACACCAACGGAACCAGAGATTCTCTCCATCCCTGTGTCTGGCTTTTACATTGTATTATGCATATTCTGAATCGATTTGTAATGTATATTCATGATTTATTGATTGAAAGAGTTCTGTTTCTTCTGGCTAAACTTGTTTGCACATTGAATATTGAATTGTAGTGTCTGTGTGTGTGTGTGTGTGTGTGTGTGTGTGTGTGTGTGTCACTAGAAGTCCAGCACACTATCCATTGTGGCACAGAACCACAAAACTGTACGACGAAGATACTCTTCTGCATGCCTGCAGATGACCGGGCGTCTCAGCGTGATTTGACAAGTAGCATTTACAGTTGTGTTTTTTAAATCCCTGTCTCGCTGATTTTGAGACGGATGGAAATGATGGGTTCTTCTATTTGGTAAAATGGCTTTGCTCACTCGAGAGGCAGCCAGGTTAAGCGGGCAATAATGCACAAGTAGCTCTGTCTTGCGAATCTTGGAACTGTCCATTGGACGTACACGGCGTCAGTCGTCAAGAAATGTCAAACAAGGAATGCCCACAACGATGGTGGGATAGAAAGCCACGGGTGCAAAATACAACGGCTTAGTAGTCCATGGCCTTAAGTACAAGGCCACCTGATCCAGCTGTTCCCGGAGATGCAACTGACACGGAGGGGGACTGGTACAGTGACAGTGGCTAGGAAAAGAAGCAGCGTATGAGGTCTTGATAGTCAAGCAAGGATTTGGGACAAAGTTGGCATTCCAGAAAAGTAAGAAGTGAAGGCATCAGCGAGGCACTTGACTGCAAGATACCTCTGGCTGTCACGAGGAAGCCCAGCAAGCTCTAAGTTTCATGAAGTGAGCACTGACTCTGGTGGGACTCGAACCCACAACCTTTGAATGACCACTGCCCTTTTCACTAGAAGTCCAACGCGCTATGCATTGCGCCACAGAGCCACGCAAGACATTTGTCACCGTACTGTTCTGCACGCCTACTGATGACGGGGCATCTCAGCGTGCTTGTAGAAGTAGCATTTTCAGATGTGTTTTTTAATCCCTGTCTCGCTGATATTGACACAAAAGGAAATGATGGGTTCTTCTTTTAGATAATGCGGCTCATGTTGACTTGACTGTGAGGGGAAGTATTTGTCAAGCACACTGTCTGTGTCTGTCTGGCTGTCTGTGTGTGTCTGTGCTTGTGTGTGTGTGTCTCTGTGTGTGATGTGGGACAGTGCCCTGTCTGAGTGCCAAATATATTATATTCCCACCATTGTTGCAGCAAGATTGTGTAACCCATATATGAATTTAAGCTTTGTGTATGGCTCCGGAGAGGACAGGTACAGTAGTTCTGTGCAGGTGATTTTTAGAAAAACATTTTCATCCAAGGACATAGAAAGAACATAATGTAAGACACAGGAGACGTGTGTGTTAAAGTTTGAGGTACCTCATTACCATCATCTAGTTGCCCAGAAACCAAAGGGAGTCCTCTTGTATATGATAGCAAGTTCTTTAGAAAAACTTTAGATGTGTCTTGCCCAGTGACCATCTCCGGAGCGCTTCGTTGTAGCTCAATAAACTTTTTTGGTATTATTTCAGTTAAATCAGGTCCTGATTATTCCTTGTCCGCCTGTTTATTGAGGGAGTAAAATTTGTCCCTATTAGTGCGTCTGTGTCTGTGTCTCTGTGTGTGTGTGTCTGTGGAGGGTTGACATATTTGATATCCATAACATCAGAGCAGATGAGCTGAACATGTTTCTCATTATGCACACTGGGCACACTATATTGAATAGCGATAACACTACACACATATGAACACCAAATTATTGCTGAATCTATAGTTATGTTAACTCTGAAAATGATAAAATGATCATCTGAAACACACAACAATAAAGCAACGAACATCATTCCACAAAGCAAAGCGAGCACATACAAGGATACTGTAAATTGTAACTGTACGCATACACTAATGTACAAGCATAATGACCATGAACTCAGACCCAATTCTTGGTGGGGGGGGTTTAAGACTAGAAAAGTCACTGGTGCCATCACTGGTATACATTGATTACAGATCGGGCCCTGTGTTCAGTGTGGCCACTGCTACCTACCTACATACCAGAGGAGGCTGGTGCATAGAGGTGCGAGAGAGCAGTTCTGGATCAAACACACCTGCTGCTGCGCTCTGCTCTCCAATGCGCACTGCAGGTCAGTCTCAGGACCAGACAGTGCGCAGTAAGTTGACCATTGAAATACTCTTGCTGTGCTGGATTTTATTTCTGCTATGACACTGACAATTTGATGAATGGTGATAGCTAGTTTAGGGTTACCATACATCAGTGGAGGCTGGTCCACAGAGGCAGAGGAGGTTGCTCCTCCTCTATCTTTGAGTGTTTAGCTGTTACTGTTTCTTCAGTTATATTTGTACTATATTACCTTGTTATAGTGTTAAAATGTATTTTCATTTAATAGTGTGGTTTTTCAAAGTAAATACTTTTTATATACATTAATCATATTAACTAAAACAAATATGATTTTCTTTTTAGTAAAAATAATACTAATCGTTAATGTTATTTATTGTTTGTTATTGATTGTTAAAAAAATATGTTTTAGCTCACAAGTTTTTGTGTTCTTTTCTTGGTAAATCATTTTAGCACCTTTTTGCCATGTATTGAACAAATAAGTGCTGTTTTTTATTTGACCTATTTGTATATATTTGCACAGTATATAATGTTACATAAGGGTCCAGGGATTGAATGTTACACTCATAACTTATTGTTCAGACATTAATACATAGATTTTGTTTTGCATGTAAATACTTGTTTGACGTTACAACACTTTGTTGTAAAAGGTACTTCTTAACATACAGTGTTAAAGATGCATTCTAGTGATGTTTGGGGGAGTTGTGTACCCATTCTCTCCAGTCAGGCATTTTCTTTATTTTTGCATATTAAGGGGACCCTATTTTGTTCACTAATACCATTCCCTCTTGCACTGAACACATGCTCAAGGAATGTGTCCATATTGAAGCACTTTTGGGGGTGAGGCGGGTGGAAAAGTTGTCTGTATTGTCTTGTGTTCATGGCAAGAAGGCATCACCGTTGTCTATTGTGTTCATTTTAAAATACATTTGTCACTAGCAAATGGTAGCAAATATGGTGGTACATTAATGCTGGATTGTTATGAATAGCCCAGCTTATCCTTGTAATTTGCTTCAATCTTGACTTACAAACTGAGTTTTTAAAACCAATTTTAAAAGCATGCCCCCAGACCCCCCTAGCAGACCTCTCTGTAATAATCATGGCCTCCTTATGGCCCCCGCCCCATTTTCAAAATCCTAGAATCAGTGAAATGATTTTTGTCCTGTTTTTCATGTTGTACAGAATTGATTTCTTATTATCATGGTTGTACAGTAAACTGTGCAATTTATTAATTCGGGACCGTTTAGCCTGGAGCTTAGGCTCACTCATATCTTCCTCTTGAAAGTGGCGACTGCAGACGATAGTATGAGGGGTTATGCTGAACTGCTCACACCAAATATTTTGTATCCACTTTTTGAGAGTATCTTCCATGGTAGGGAAAGTATGAAAAGAAAGCTCAACACGCAGTTGAACTAGAGGAAGCCTCACGCAGCGGGACATCTGATACCCCACTCCCCCGCTGTTATTGTGAAAATGGTGCGGTCGAAACACTTGGCCAGTCAGATGTGCGGAACACACTGATGTGCATTTTGCAGCTCAGCAAAGCGGAAACTGACTAGCGAGTCAAAATGCCTCACCAAAGGCAAAAATCAGGGGACAGAGAGGAAAAGGAATCGAAAGAAGCAGAGAGGCAATGGCCACATTTCTTGCAAGGCATGAACACCAGGTATGATAGGCGAAGCTGAACATGGCAAAAGTGAGGAGCTGGTAGACTCGCAAATAAAACGTCAGCTAGAAAGCTTAACCTTTAAGTAACGTTAGCACATTCACTTCACTAGATAAGAAACAAAAACACTGCTTCACTGGCCATGAGAAGGGCTGTGTACCAACCCGGTATTAAACGGGCCCCGGTGCTAAATGATTAAAGACTGTAGTATTGATGAGCTCCGACGTTACGGTTCTTTTGAACGTGTCGGTGTCATTGGAAATCACGCAGCTGCAGCCGCTGCTCTGCTCTGTCGGACTGACACACACACACACACACACACTATGGCAGGGATGGCGAACCCGTAATGCAACGTCTGAATTTCAGTGTGAATACATACACAATAAAATAGCACCCTTCCCAGTAGCTAGAAATACCACGCATTAGGCTGCTATGGGTTAGATCATGGGTTTTCAAACCGGTCCTGGAGTACCCCCTGCCCTGCTGGTTTTTGTTCCAATTTAGGTTTTAATTACTTAATTGAATGGTATATTGCTTTGTTAGGTCAATTAAGGATTCAATTAAGCAATTTAAGACCTCAGTTGCAGTGAACATTTTGTCAGGGTTCACATCGCAAAATGTGAGACAAATTCACCTCCATTTGCGATGTATTTTCTTCATCAATTCGCTGATTCTGCGATGCATTAAAATACGTTTTTCCGTCCCAAATCAAGCATCGAAAATGCGTATAAGCAATGCTGAGGTACCTCCCCTTTAAGATACGCGTATTTTTTTTATTTTATTGTGACGCCCGAGAGGCGGCCCGCACTCCGTGCCCTGTTACCCGAATCCCGTCCCTCATTGGCCAGCGGGTCTGTCACTCATACAGGGCAGGGCTGTAGCTTTCCAATTACACCAGACACGCCCATATCCGAGTACTTGGCTGCGCTGCGGGTTTGTGTGAGAACAAATAATCACCACTTTTGATAATTGGTAGACCAATTTAAGTTGCTAATCAAGCAACTCGTGTTGCTAAGCAAAATTATATTTGATTAGCATAACTACTATGCAAATTTGAGACAACAAAATGTACGCTGCAGTTGGAACAAAAACCAGCAGGGCAGGGGGTACTCCAGGACCGGTTTGAAAACCACTGGGTTAGACGATTGCACTGACTCCTTTTTTCACACGCAAAATTACATCGAGAGCAACAGACATGGACGGTCACTACTACTGAGTTCAGGCAATAATTATTATGCATGCTATTTAAAGTCGTTCACATTGTCTGGCAAACCCAGCGGATTGTACATCACGCATCACACTCCCCTCACACAGACGCACACAAAGAAAGATATAGAGAGACACAGAGAGAGACAGATAGAGAGAGAGAGAGCGCTACAGTAATTAACGGAGCACAAGAGGTGGCCGCCGAGGCCACACAAAACACGACAAAGTCAGCACAGTTTCCAAATCGACCCTATTATTTAAAATATATTCAAACTCGGCATTTACGTTTTCAAAGGAGCACAATCTGCCGGTTGTCGTGGTTGGATCGATCCATAATAATGCTAACAATGTTCCAATTTACCAACTTACATAGCTAGCTAGCGTTAACTAATTTGACTCAGATCAGTGTAATGTGTGATGCGCTGCATCACTACACTGCATGCTCACGCAGCAATGACGCAGTGACACAAATGGAACTGGCTGGCACTTATTCTGCTCGGTGATATTCTTGGTTGTTCCATGGTGGTGCTAAAGTGGGGCTGTAGCCTAACCAAGCCATACCCCGCCGCCACCCCTGACGCTGTGCAAGATTTCTATGAGGGCAATTATTGCTGTGAGTGACCTAGACAGATGTCATCATGGGCAGACTCTCTCTATATATTTTTTTTTTCACAATAATTCATATTGTCTTGTGCATTATAATAATTGTAACCAGGTGGCTGATGTGTACACTCTACCCTTGGCTAAATTACTGACCATGCCACTCGTTTCGCCCAAATAGTTTTAGATATAATGCGCACAACTCAGGTTTCCCCCTACAAGATCTTTTTAATCAAATAAAAGTAAGCAGAGACCGGAATAAATTGTACAAAATGTTTAACAGTTTATTACAAGCAAAAATCCAAGAATAAAAGCAGGATATGCAATAAACGATTCAATAATTATTCATCTTAAATGCCACAGGTGAACTGGGGTTAGTGAAGTAAAATAAACAAATAAACCACACTACAAACCAAACTCTAAATGTGAAAACAAATCGTGATCATTGTAACAACTCAACTCCAAAAAAGAAACCATTCAAATAAGAAACCCCAACTACCCGTTCACTAAGTGGCAATTAGACAGATGACTTTTAAAACTATTGTACGTTACAAATCATAATATAACAATAGTTTAAAGATGGATAAAAACAAAGAAAAAAATACATAAAATCCATTGTCAGCATGATTAAACAAAAGTTACCTAAAATGCAGTTTAAATCCAGTTACCTCGGGGAGGACAGGTATGCAGAGCAGCTTCCTTCATCCAAATCCTGTCACAGAAAGTTAGATGCGTTGGGAGCTGTGAACACAGGTGGGACTTGATAGGGGTGGGACACTTTCCTGGTTTTCTTCTATTTTTACCCCTGTCAGAGATCCCAGTTTAATACTAATGTCTAATCAGATTAATCTGTGTCCCAGTCTCCCTCTTTCATATGATATGCAAGTATTACTGATGTAACAAATATCATTTTATTTTCTAGAAAGGGGTGAGGTGACACATTAGCTGACTAAAGTAGGTAGAAACTTTTTTTTTTTAATCTATGTACTATTTGTCAATAGTGAAGTCATGCTGGATTCCAAGACGTGTCTCAGGCTGCCCTCTGACAGAGAAGGAGCTTATTAAGGGCATGTGTTGTGTGCAGGGTATTGTTATTGTTGTATTGCTATGACCAGCAGTACATATTGTGATATTGTGGAGCAGTGTAGCACAGTCACTCAGAGATGGCTCACACTCTGGGCCCTCATTCACCACAGCCCAACACTATAATGGGGATCCCAGACTGACGGGTAGTGGCAAAATAAATCAGTTTTCTGTTGGTCTCAGTGTAGGATGTTGTTAATATACACTGCACTGCTGGGTTTACAGGTCACAGTGAGTGTCTCTCCTGGCTGAACAGATTTCACTGATGGAGTCTGAGTCACAGTATACTGTCCGCTGGATTCTGGAAACGAAGAATAAAAATAATGCTTACATATATATGTAATATACATGAAAACAATCTGATTTGGTCTATGAGTTTGATGTGTGCCTGTTTAGATATTACAAAGAAATACATACAAAATGGAAATAATAAAATCAAAATAATTCCCACCCTGAGTGCAGAGTGTCCAGATGAACATGGTGATGAAAGTCATTGTTGATGTGTATTGTGTTGGCATGAAGGGCAGCTGTCGGTCATGAAGTGTTAAACTCACAGGCTGTAAACACTCCCAGAGCACTGAAGCATGTGCTGCCGGTGCCAAGTGTCTCGTTGTCGGACCTGCTGCATGGATTCCCCAGATCACCGCTACCTGTCACCCCTGTCTCAAGTTTTGTGGTTTCCCTTCTAATAATTTCATTCTTTTCTTTCTTCAAATGTACTTAAACCAAGGAGTACAGTTTTTGAACCATTCAAGACGATTTTATTAATTTTCCTTTTTAAAAAAAAACTGGTGGTTCAGTTAATTTGCTACAGAAATTCGATACCCTCTCAGTAATGTTGTGTAGATTGCTAAATGGAGAGTCTTTGACAGCATAAACATATGAACTGTGTAGTGGTGCACCTCAACAGCTTAACAAGCTTTCCATTTCCATTTTCAAAATAAGAAGCAGAATGTGCTCACAGGGCTCCCCAATTATTGACATTTGAGGCCAGAGGAGTAAATTGATGCACATTGAATGTCATATTTTTTTCTCCATAAAGGATCTGAACACGAATTACAAATTCTACAAGGATAAGGGCAGCAAAATGAGTATCCCGCGTATCAATTTCACTTTCTAACAATATATGCATTGGTTGCACAAGCAGAGCAAATTGAGCATTATTTAAGAAGCATCTTTCAATCACAAAGGCAACATGTTCCCTATGACCCACTGGGCTTTGGAAAGCTGTTCCTCTGCTCTATATCGGACCTCCGGATCATTTGTTTGTTGCTAATTGATTGGTATAAGCCCCAGGTGTGTACAATCCCCCAGGAAATTATATACTAGGCTGCAATTTAGTGCGTATCCTGCACTTGTGTTGCAATCTGACCCAAAGGGCAACACCTTTGAGTTACTAACTTAATCCTGTACCAATGTTTACATATTAGATAACTTTCACCATCTGCTGTCAGAGAAACAATGCACTATGTTTGGCAAAGCACTACGCTATGTACAGAACACACTTATTCCTGGGTAGCTGCTGCCATGCTGGAACAGGCTGGCACACAAAATCAGGCGCCTGCAAAACAGTTTATATGTTATTGCTCAACTGTCATAAATTGTAGAATACATGATCTCGATAAAAGCTCAGACATTTATCACACAGGGCAAGCCAGCTAAGCGATGAAAGGAACCATAACCATTTAATGTGCCTTTTCACAATTGCTGGCGCTCTGTGCCACGATCAGCCGTGTTCAGCCAGCATTAATGACACAGGCCGCTTGTCTAGAACGGCAACATGAATTGAGCACCATCAGAGTAAACAGACAGTCGCAGTGCGGGGGCTTCTGTAGACTTTCACAATTATCCGAATTTACTTTTCTCACTTGAATTCTGTGCTCTCTATATTATCGCTGGATCCAGGGGACTGGGGACAGTGCTGGCTCAGTACCGGTACACTGTGTGTGTGTGGGGTGGCGGGGGGGGCGTGCTGGGCATCCCAGGTGCTGCTGTCTTAGACCGAGGTGGAGCCCGAGTGGTAGTCTGACGTCACCTTCTCTGTGGCACTCGTCACTTCCTTAGTTATTGTCATCATCGCCGCTGCTGGGGAAACTCTCCACTTTAAAAGTGTCATTGTCCTCACCATACCTGGAGAAATAAAATAAAACGGTTCAGAATGGTTACTGGAAATCAGGGTGTGTGCCCTGCGCTGAAACCAAACACAAGAAAGGACGAGAGTGAAAAGGAAGAAAGGGAAATAAGGAGAGAGAAACGCTCACCTGCACCACAGCTCTCCAGGGTCGACCCATAGTGAGCGCCCAACAAACCAAATGGCCCATCCCTAGCTCCATAATATCACTATCTATATCATATATGTTTGCTTATATATTGACTTAAATACGGTGTTGCTTATTTATGGTGTATGCAACTGTGTTAAAGGATTTATGTACAAGGTTTCTTCAGTTTAATCCAGTACCCCCCCCCCCAATACCAAATGGCCCATCCCTAACTGCACAATATCACTCTATACGTTTACTTGTATTTTAACGTAGCTTATTTATGGTCTATGCAACTGTATTTAAGGATTGATACACACGTTTTCTTGTCTTTTGGCTTTGTTTTAGGGTTATACTCACGTTTAATGATGCTCTGGTCACTCCACAGACTGCCTCTGTTGTCTGCTGCAAGTGGTACATTCGATTACATCTTGACGTGCGCTAGTAGCGATCGTTTCCAGTACATTTCTATATAAAATACTACCGGAGTTAGGCTGGAGGACACAAACCGAACGCAACCGCTGGCACATTGTCAGTTGCACGCATTCGTGAAACTAGCGCACCGAATAGCGCACCGAGGAAAAATCTGAGGATTTAAATCGTAACAGCTGTAAAACGTAAGATAATATGCACTAGCCACACGGACTAGTTCTAGAGAATCTGTACTGGCCCGCAGCGAGCTGCACTAGCCATTGGCAAGCGGGCTCGCGTTAAGATCGACCCCTGTAGTAGAACAGTGTGTCTCTATGGTTACCTATGTAGAAGCCCCAGTATAGACCAGTGTGTCTCTGGTCTATTAGATGGACTGTATTATAGAGTTAGACTTATAATTGTCACATTGTGCCAAATGTTGTGTCAAACGTAGTGAGAAGTCTGTTAATTATACAGTAGTCAAGCTGGCTTGCATTAGTCAGTCACTAGTCAGTGGGAACTGTTTCTCTTTGGGTCTAGTCCAGTATGGTCCTGCCTATGACTAGCCTATTGTTGAATGGATTGTTGTTTTAATGAGGGCTCAGATTCTAGTCCAGTTGATGTTCTACTCTCAGACTTTTGATTTTAAAATTTACTTTTCACGTTGTGCCTCAGAATGCTCAGGAGTATATGAATCAGATGTGAATTGATAATGAAACAATGATTGGTAAAAATCGATGAAGATCGATGGTTCCATGTTTATGAAATGTTTTGATTCTTGAAGGCAATGTCACTCAATGTGTGTGACTTCTTAATAATGAGTATTACAGTTCAGGCCAAATGGCAGCTGGAATTTGAATACTCTGTATTTCATGTGTTTTAAGTGGTATTGTTCAAATACAGCACATTTAGAAGCCTGAATGATGCAGCAAATTGACAAAACATTGAGTGACAGTGAGTGCAAATTAAATAAGAAATAACAAAGTTTGTTACAGTTTTAAATAATACAAATTGACAATATTTTCAACAATTTTCTTTTCCTGACACACTGGTCTATACTGGGTCTACTACATAGGTAACCATGGAGACACACTGGTCTATACTGGGGCTACTACATAGGTAAACATAGAGACACACTGGTCTATACTGGGGCTACTACATAGGTAACTATAGAGACACACTAGTCTATACTGGGGCTACTACATAGGTAACCATGGAGACACACTGGTCTATACTGGGGCCACTACATAGGTAACCATAGAGACACACTGGTCTATATGGGGCTACTACATAGGTAACCCAGGGCTCTACAGTGTGAGCGTTATGCTCGAATTTGTGAGTGAAAATAATGTTGTGCGAGTGTGAAATACAATTTGGGCGCACAGTGCATATACAATATTTGAACTCTATAAGTAAACACTACATTGACAGGATTTTGATAATAATTATATTTTACACTAATCATTATTACGTTAGAAAATGTGGGAAATGTAGTTCGGTTGTGGATTGTCGCAATTAACCGAGAAGGCAATGAAAACTACAAGAACCGTGAATGACGTTCATGACCCAGTGCTGCAGCGGTACATTTGGTACGACATCCAATCACCTACCATCTGGCGTTAGCCGCCTCGTCATTAAAACACACTTACAGATACAGTAGTACTCAGCGACAGCGGGGCTGCCAACGACTTAGCGATAAAGTTGATTAAAATCGAATAAAATCTTAAAATGTAATTAATCGTCGATTACTTGGGTCTACCTGGGGCGCAGCTACTAGAAAAAACCTTGAGAGAGGCAACAGCTTCACCCGTGGAAAGTAAAGGAGCACTTTACATTGAATTTACACTGGAGAGTTTTCTGCAACATGTGCATGGGTGAACTCACACGGTGCGGGCACAATGACACAGAAAACTGAAGAGACGCACTGGAGCCGATGGCAGGATGGAGACATTCAGCTGGTACATTTCTGGACCGAAAACTTGTCCATTAAGGATGGCACAGTGGACCCGTTTAAACCATACAAGTACTCAACCTTTCTGTTACTTGAGTTACACCTAGTTTCTTTCTTACGGTGGCCCTGAAGTGCAACTGCTGAAAAAATAAAACAGCAGCTGCGAGATTTGCAGTGGCTGTGAGATTTGGAAGTGCTGAAAAATTTATTTTGTAATAATTATCTGAATCTCAGCCAATGAGTTCCTCATCCACCTAACAGACACTCATACAAGACAGTGTCCTAGTCCTGCGCTCTTGTTGGGAAGGATATATCACAAGAACCATCTTAAATTACCCACTGTTCTAAAACTTACTATATAAGGACCTACCTCGCTCTCCTTGTTTGTTGGGTAGAAAGATTGTGGTGGTTTTGACTGTGTTAATATATATATATATATTTTAAGGATTGCTTGCGTTTTTGATTTGGACTCTTACTGAGAACCCTAATTTTGTGATTGAACCTGGACTGGCTGAGGACCCACTGCCTACTGATTTGGACAAACACTTTCACAATGTCAGAGAAGCCTTTGTGTTTGATCACTTTGTAAACTTAAGTGATGGTAACAAAGAAGGAAACCTGGACCCCACCGGACCTCACTTTCGCAGCCCCCCAGCTCCCCCGGACCTCACTTCATCAGCATCAGGTCTATACTGGGGCTTCTACATAGGTAACCATATGTAACGAGGAGTTAGTAAATGTCCTGCTGTTGTAGGGGTTCTAAGCTAGATATCTTGGATGGATGAGAAACTAAAGGATCTAAGTCCGCGCCCCCAACACAGTTTGTCCCTATACCCCCCAAATTTGAGGTATGTGCCCATCCTGCGTTATATATTTTTTTACATACCGAAGTATAGCTGTGACCTAATTTGGCAAAGTAGGGTTCAAGATTTAAATTCACAATGGCTACCTGAACTAACAGTAATGGGGCACACAAAAAGTAAACAGAGAGGATAACTAAACTATTCCTACCCTCCCGAATCTTACAGGACAGGCGAGACACCCCTACACCAAGATACTTATACAATAGAAAAACTATGGTCATGCTATGCTTCAAAGAAAGAAAATGCTATTGCTGCTTACTTGCGTTTTTCCCTTTTTACCTTCTCTGATCACAATGCTTTTTGACAAAAACTCAGGTGCAGGTGCACCCTGCGCTATCCTTTGCCCGAGCTTTGTCCAGGAAATCTCACTGTAGTCATCTTAGTTCAACGCGGGCTCTCCTTAACTGCGTGTCACACGGGTCCCGTTCACTTTGCACCTAGAACAGTCTCTTCTAAAAAAAAACTTGAAAAGATACACAATTCCAGGCCAGTGTTCAAAAACAAAGTTCATTGTTTTCATATAAAAAACATGTTTATTTCCTCTGCACACTACACAGCTCCAATTTGCACACTCAACTAATCATGGCGACTACTCTTCCCGAACTACAGCCCACCCTTTTTCTCGAGAAAGCTACATTCCGAATGGACAGCAGGTTAGGCGATTCAGTAATTCAGTTGGTTTGCGAAGCCATCCATTACATTAGACCTCTCTGGTGTTCTTAATGTAACAATACCGTATTCTGAACAAAGTAGTATCCCTTACAGTATCCCCCCTGTTGAAAACCTGCTGAATTAATACAGGTTATATATCAAAACATTCAAGGCAATTTCAGGATACCTTTTAAGGGGTCTGTGATCTATAATGACAATACACTGCATATTTTTTGTAAATACCCTTCTATTAAGCTTACTGGAAGTGTACCCTTGTTATATCTCTAGGAGCGTCTCACAACAGGGGAATCCTCCCTCTCTTGCTCTAGATCATCCAAGGGTTCTGGTTCCTGCCCATCTAGAATTCCCTCTGTGTGTTTGTGACTCTACACACAGAGACGCACTGTTCTGTACTGGGGCTTCTATATAGCTAACCATAGAGACACACTGGTCTATACTGGGATTAGGTAACCATAGAGACACACTGTTCTATACTGGGGCTTCTACATAGGTAACCATAGAGACACTGTTCTATACTGGGGCTTCTACATAGGTAACCATTAGTAATATTACGTATTAGTCCTTTTATTCCCTGGAAGATAGCACTTCACAGCATTTGATCATGCTTCTTGTGTTACTAATACTTGTATTATTGATTGATTTCCCCCTTGCTCCCTTTCCCGTAACCCTTGACTGTGACCTTACATCTTGACAGCACTTAGCTTTTACGTTCCAGGATGTATGACCTAACTTACTGTACTTACCTGTGTAAATTGGAAGTTGTAAAATGTATTATATTTTGAATTGCTTTGTACAATGTAAATTTGTATTTGTAATATTTGATGCCTTAACTGTATTCTTGCAATTTGTATAGCACTGGATAAGGGCATCTGCCAAGAAATAATAATAATAATAATAATAATAATAATAATAGCCATAGAGACACACTTGTCTGTACTGGGACAAGGTAACCATAGAGACACTGGTCTATACTGAACTGATGCTGGTCATGAAATGTACCCTGTGATGAGGTGTGCGTGATGGTAAAGCAGTAGCTCTTTTGGAGTATCAGGGCTCATAGTGTTGCATTTTTGCGGAGTTCTTCAACACAGGTTTGTATTTCACTATCATGTTTACTTTAAATAGCTCAGAGAAATGTCCTTTATTTAGAGCTTCTCTGAGACCCCTGATTGGAATTCACTGCTTTGTGCAGTACATCAGAATGTCAGTCACAGCTTTAATCACAATTCCTCTCAAATAAGCCTTCCTGGAATCCCGATTTAACCGATTAAAAATGTTTCTGTGTGGCTTTGTCTGTAACCTTCGGATGGACAGTACCAATTGCTTGCTTCATGTTTTGAACGGCTCTGATTCAAATGCTTAAAATCTTTAAAACCATTTTTAGTGAATGTTTCTTCGGTGTGGGAATCAGAACAAATGCCTGCATATCTACAGATAATTGCATTTCTGGCTATGCTGTATTCCATCCAGCGATACTTCTCATACCACCGCTGTGATGAAAAACTTTGGGATTTAACACAAATTAAAGCAAATGCCTGCAATTTTGGCCGTGTAGGTGACTCATCTATTCCTTATAAATCCGAGGGACAGTAAAATGTTTCCTTACCGAATTCAACACTGGCCTGTGGATGCAAAGCAGTGCTTATATTGGTTTCTTCCGATGCAGTTGGTGATTTATCAGGTTGTGTAATGTGCTGTTCTGATAGTTCTCTTCTCGTCTTTTGAAATAATTCAACAAATAATTTTGTTTCACCATTTGTAGGAACTCCGTTCACAACTACATTTGTTCAGTTGTCATGGTGTGATGCACTACGTAAAAAAACATTTACCACAGCCAGTTATAACCTGCTTGTGCATAACTTAGCCAAAATGTAACCATTAGACTTGAAAAGAACCAGCCCCCATGCTTTGGAATAAAGCCTGTGATTTTCCGAAACACGTTATTGCTTCAGAATCTTGTATTTATAATGTTTTTTTAACACGCGGGAGAAATTTTACACTCTCTGATTGGGTGGACCTGAGAGGTAAGTAGGTGGGCCATGGCCCACCCAGGCCCACCCATGCCCACCCAGGCCCACCCATGGCTACGCTCCTGTTGTGGCCCAGGTGCTTATTTGACACCCAGACTTACGGCCCACTGATTAATTTAGGTTGCCTTTATTAAAGAGTCTAAAGACGGCTGTCCGGTTCTGAACTTGGACCTGAAGTATTGTGTAGTATAAGTATCGCGTGTCTTCAAAGCATGCAGGGAAAATGTACAATGACTCGAGATCGTCACCCTTGAACTCCCTCACTACTTTTGTTCTCTGAAAGTAGCTGATAGAAACTTGCACACAACTAGTTATTCAGAGATAACATTACCACTTTAAACGATTTTTCAATTGGGCTATAGTGGCTGTTATAATGGGGTTTTAGATTTCCTAACATTGACTGGGAAAGCCCAGTTGAGACTACAGAAGCAGTAGTAGAAATGTTTTAGAGGGCAAACGACTGCTTTCTACCTCAATTAGTCAGGGAACCAACCAGAGAGAGCACATGCTATTTGATATTTTCAAACGACCAATGGTGAACTGCAGTCACAATATGGTTAGCTTTGAGGCATACTTTCACAAAACAAGGACCTACACTCAGTTGAGCCTCTTACTAAAAATGAAGCCACATTTCTTCAAATCATAAATGTAACCGCTACACTGTAAAAATTATTTGTTGACGCAACGTGACTTAGTCAAGTCATCTTGTTGCTTTGACTCAGTTTAGCAAACATGAAGTGTTAAGTTCACTCACTGTTGAAATAACATGCAGTAAATTGAGCCAACGTACTCTATCAATTAATAAGCATTTAGAATTTTTAGTTAAGTCAACTGAAAAACATATTAATTGAACTTAATTTTTCTAGTTTTCACAACTATAAACCAAGTCTAATTGACAAAATAGTAATTCTTCCTCAACTTTCATTACTTACAGTGAGGGAAAAAAGTATTTGATCCCCTGCTGATTTTGTACGTTTGCCCACTGACAAAGAAATGATCAGTCTATAATTTTAATGGTAGGTGTATTTTAACAGTGAGAGACAGAATAACAACAAAAAAATCCAGAAAAACTCATTTCAAAAAAGTTATAAATTGATTTGCATGTTAATTAGGGAAAGAAGTATTTGATCTCCTATCAATCAGCAAGATTTCTGGCTCCCAGGTGTCTTTTATACAGGTAATGAGCTGACATTAGGAGCGCTCCTAAATCTCAGCTCGTTACCTGTATAAAAGACACCTGTCCACAGAAGCAATCAATCAATCAGATTCCAAACTCTCCACCATGGCCAAGACCAAAGAGCTGTCCAAGGATGTCAGGGACAAGATTGTAGACCTACACAAGGCTGGAATGGGCTACAAGACCATCGCCAAGCAGCTTGGTGAGAAGGTGACAACAGTTGGTGCGATTATTCGCAAATGGAAGAAACACAAAATAACTGTCAGTCTTCCTCGGTCTGGGGCTCCATGCAAGATCTCACCTCGTGGAGTTTCAATGATCATGAGAACGGTGAGGAATCAGCCCAGAACTACACGGGAGGATCTTGTTAATGATCTCAAGGCAGCTGGGACCATAGTCACCAAGAAAACAATTGGTAACACACTACGCCATGAAGGACTGAAATCCTGCAGCGCCCACAAGGTCCCCCTTCTCAAGAAAGCACATGTACAGGCCCGTCTAAAGTTTGCCAATGAACATCTGAATGATTCAGAGGAGAACTGGGTGAAAGTGTTGTGGTCAGATGAGACCAAAATCGAGCTCTTTGGCATCAACTCAACTCGCCGTGTTTGGAGGAGGAGGAATGCTGCCTATGACCTCAAGAACACCATCCCCACCATCAAACATGGAGGTGGAAACATTATGCTTTGGGGGTGTTTTTCTGCTAAGGGGACAGGACAACTGCACCGCATCAAAGGGATAATGGACGGGGCCATGTACCGTCAAATCTTGGGTGAGAAACTCCTTCCCTCAGCCAGGGCATTGAAAATGGGTCGTGGATGGGTATTCCAGCATGACAATGACCCAAAACACACAGGAGTGGCTCAAAAAGAAGCACATTAAGGTCAAGGAGTGGCCTAGCCAGTCTCCAGACCTTAATCCCATAGAAAATCTGTGGAGGGAGCTGAAGGTTCGAGTTGCCAAACGTCAGCCTCGAAACCTTAATGACTTGGAGAGGATCTGCAAAGAGGAGTGGGACAAAATCCCTCCTGAGATGTGTGCAAACCTGGTGGCCAACTACAAGAAACGTCTGACCTCTGTGATTGCCAACAAGGGTTTTGCCACCAAGTACTAAGTCGAAGGGGTCAAATACTTATTTCCCTCATTAACTTTTGAAATGCATTTTTCTGGATTTTTTTGTTGTTATTCTGTCTCTCACTGCTAAAATACACCTACCATTAAAACTATAGACTGATCATTTATTTGTCAGTGGGCAAACGTACAAAATCAGCAGGGGATCAAATACTTTTTTCCCCCACTGTACTTATTAATTTCATTATTTGCAATCCACAAAGTCCATCTATAATCATTCAAACGCGGGCTACTTCATCTTTTCTTGCATGATCAGCAACTTTATCCCATGCTAATTAATACAAAAAATGTCTCAACTCCGGTAAAGTAGTATGTCATCATGACGTGATGGTTTTGGCACATGCGCATTACACAAAACGTTCATAGAACATATGTTTTGTGGTTACCTGAGCACGTTATTTAAAGTTTTACAATTCTGTTCAAGTTGAGGTTGTTGTAACTCATCTTATTGTGTGGTGAGACACTGCAATTTCACAGAACATGATTTTACTTGTCCAATTTCCAAAACGAGCTCTCTTCAATCTCCGTTTCAAATCCATGTTGATTTGCGGGTAATCACTGTATCCACTCAATCTTACTACAGTTGTAAGAAAACACCTGTAATGCTGTACAAATGCATGTGTTTTTCAAGCACATGAAAGATTGTAGACAGGTAGAGATCGCCACTTGAGTGCCAGACAGACTCTATTGTAAAGGGAAGGCAGGATTATGTGTTATATTTGAGTTATTATGTATTTAAATGACCAGTCAAAATAACCCGATTTTGGCTATTCTAGGTAAATGTGTTTATAACTTATTTATTTTCGTGTTTATGCAGCTAAAACGCTGTAGGCATGTTTAATACATATAGTTAGGAATAGTCACGAATGGGTATATGCGCAGTGTATTTTGGAACACAGTATAATTCAAATTTGAATAACCAAAACGGTCAAATTGACCGGCTCTGCGCTTGTAGTGTTAAATGTGGGTGTCATATCGTGGGCCGCACTTCCATGTGTGACGGGCCGCAGGTCGAGAACCACTGCCCTATTCAGAACAGGTTGGTCAGATAGGACCAGAACCAGTGCAGACCCAAAGAACAGAGGACGAGCGTTAGGCAGACAAACCCCAGGGCCCCAGGGCCACAGGTTAGTGCTTTCCTGGAGGTCTTTAGCTCCCCTGTATAATGGACCATTCCAGAGAGATTCCCCTTTGTAGTCAATATCATCAGTTCAGCAGTTTGCCAATACAGATCCCTGGGGAGGTGGGGGCTCAAATCCAGGACCAGGGTTAGCCACCCGTAGCATAAAGCAAAACATTACATGTGTTTAAATGGTTGAAGTCAATACAATGATTAATGAATTGATGTATTTATTGAGGTGGCTGTGACAGAGCGGCTATAGAGACTATTGCGCTCCTTCACAGCAGCGTCTCTGTTGCTTATATTAAGTTATACTAAGGTATGCTGACCTGACGATATTGAGGTTTTTACTAAAGAAAAAACAGATAACATGCCACAGGTTAACAACCAGTCCAGTCAAACCCTAAGAGAGATCAGGATAAATGAGGAGGAGGTAGTAAAGGGACTAGCAGAATTAAAAACAAACAAATCACCTGGGCCAGATGGTATATTTCCAACAGTACGTAAAGAAATTATGGAAATTATTGTATTAATTATTTCTAAATAGCACTGGTTTCACTGTTTTTGAATGTTTTGATGTTTTTTTTATTTGTCAAATGCATTGACCGTTATTGTTCTTATAAATGCATCAGATTGTTTTGATAGTTTTTTTTTGTTTGTTGTTTTTTACATTTCAGTTATTTTGACAATTTTTTCACCATTGCATAAATTAAATAGTCTAAAATGTGCTTTTTATTATTTTGTCTTGCTTTTCAAAGACAAAATCAATTACAAAACTACAATTAAAAAATATGTATTTAAGACTGAACATTAAACACTGTGCCAACAAAGCACAATAAATAAAATAAAATAAAATAGATAAATTTATATCTGACCATCTTTGAGCCCCCCTTCTTGAATAGCCTACTGTGAAAGCCGGACACAAATAACGGGGAGAGAGAGAGGGAGAGTCTCCGGTTTCGGTTGTGTCCGGGCTTTATTTTGTTCAGGTATGTCAAAAAAGGGCGGAGATACAAAACAAAAACAAAATCAAAAGCAAAAGCAAAAAGTGTCCACAATCGGGGTGCTCCGGGCAGACAGGGGTAATAGACTCAGTCCACCTTCTTGTCGGTTAGCTGCTTCCGTCGGGGAGGGAGAGGGATTAAATAAACAGGGCACAGCCCACTTTATAGCGAGACACTCCTTTTCAATGGTGCTATATTTACGCTCCTGGGCGATAATTGTTTGCTTAGATAGAGGACGGGGTGTTCCTGACCCCCAACACTCTGGGACAGGACCGTGCCCACTCCAACTTCTCAGGCGTCGGTCTGTAGAATGAAAGGGAGAGAGAAGTCAAGGCATTTAAAAAAAGGGTGTTGGCAGAGGCGGTCCTTAATCACCTGGAAAGCCACCTGGCACTGCTCCGTCCACTGGACCGTATCTGGAGCACCTTTTCGCGTCACTTCGGTCAGGGGGTAAGCCAGGGTGGCAAAGTCCGGCAGAAACTGGCGATAATACCCGGAAAACCCCAAAAACTGCCGAACTTCCTTTTTGGACTTAGGAGGCGGACAGGAGGCAATAGCGAACACCTTGTCAACGACTGGCCGTACCTGCCCCCCTCCTAAGAGGTACCCCAGATACTTGGTCTCCCTCCTCCCAACTGTTCACTTGCCCGGGTTTTCCGTGAGCAGCGCCCGGACGATCCAGCAACTCATCCACACGGGGCATCGGATAGGCATCAAACCTAGACACTGCATTGAGCTCCCTATAATCAACGCAGAATCTAGTGCTGCCGTCAGGCTTTGGCACCAAGACTATAGGGCTACACCATTCCGATTGTGACTTTTCAATGACTCCCAGCTCCATCATCTTCTGCACCTCTTCATTGACAGCCTAGTTTTTGTAATAGGGGGTGCGATAGGGTTTGACACGCACGCAGTGGTCCAGTGCTGTGTGGATGTGGTGTTCAATGAGAAGTGTGAGCACGGGTCGGTGAGAAAAGACATGCTGGAAGCGGCACAATAAAGAGCGAACCTGCTGTTTCTGTGCGTTTGTTAAATGGGCGTTTGTTAAATTGAGTTCAGTGCGAACCTCAGAAACAGCGGCTTCAGACTCTTTATTGTGGGGGGAACTAAAAGCACCCAATGCTTCCTGCTCTCGCCACTTCTTCAGCATGTTCAGATGATAGATCTGCTTTTACCTCCGACGATCTGGGCGACACACCTCATAATCAACATCCCCTAAGCGGCGTGTGACCAAAAAGGGTCCCTGCCACTTAGCCAGCAGTTTAGATGTTGAATTTGGGAATAACACCAGTACCTTGTCCTTGGGTGAACGATCGTAACCGGGCTCTCCTGTTGTACATGCGCTGTTGTCGCTCCTGGGCCTGTAAGAGATGCAACTGTGCAAGTTTCCCCAGTGCCGATAGCCGATCTCTCAGGTCCAGGATGTGCTGTACCATAGAGGTCTGGGAGGGGGCGGTCGCCTCCCAGTCCTCCTTTATTAAGTCGAGGATGCCCCTCAGCCGCCTCCCGTACAGCAGCTCGAAGGGAGAGAAGCCAGTGGACGTCTGGGGCACCTCGCGTACAGCGAACAGCAGGGGTGGCAATAACTTGTCCCAGTCCCAAGCGTCTGTGCTCACAAACTTACAGATCATGTTCTTTAGGGTTTTATTAAAGAGCTCCACTAGGGCGTCTGTCTGGGGATGATAGATTGAGGTCCTGATGGACTTTATCCCCAGCAGCCTACAGAGGTCTCGCATCACGCGTGACATGAATGGAGAGCCCTGATCTGTCAGAATTTGCTTTGGGATCCCCACCCGAGTGAAGACCTTAAACAGCTCCTCGGTGATCCTAGTCGCTGACATTGTCCGTAGACGAATTGCCTCCAGGTACCGAGTGGCATAGTCTACTATGACCAGCACAAATTGATACCCCGCGGAGCTTTTCTCCAACGGACCGATCAAATCCATCCCAATGCGCTCAAATGGTATCTCCATGAGAGGCAGCGGTACCAGCGGAGCCCACGGTACTGCACTGGCATTGGTCTTCTGGCACTCCGGACAGGCAGCACACCATCTTTCTACCTCCTTTTTGATGCCTGGCCAGAAGAATCGGTCCATTATCCGGCTTAAGGTCTTGTCACGACACAGGTGACCTGCCCCAGCCAAATCAGATGAGAGCCTATGATCCTTAATATTAGATAGATAGTTTTCACTAGCGAACACCCGGCCGGGCGATGTCCAGGCTGCCCGCAACGTCACCGTGGTTTTTCCAGGGGACCACACACTGCCGGGGGAGAGAGAAAAAGAAGGAGCTAAGGAGGCAGATTTGTTTTTGGGACAGGCAAGGCGAGAAGGGGAAGTGGGTCGGGGAGAAACATGTTTAGGTGTGGTGTTTGGCAACATGCTGGTATCCAGGACAGTCGGGTCAGAGGGGGTCTTGGGAATGGAAGGGAGGGTGCCCGCCGTCGGGCATCAGAAGGTGGCATCGTCCCGGGCAATGATGGTTCTCTGCCAGCCTGGTGCCAGCCTTCGGGTTGGACGTGGTAGATGGCAGATGAACTGCTCCAAGGCCACCAGGTCGGCAACTTCTGTGGCTTGAGCCAGCGGTGGCAGGCACCGGGAGCCAGGTTCGAACCGGAGGCTTCTGAGCTTTCGGCGCTGGCCGTCCGACGTCAGACCGACCCGGTCCAGGACACTGTCCCTCAGTCTATTGTAGTCTAGGGCATCCTCGGGACGAAGCACTCGGGTGGCAGGGGAGCCAGGTGTACCGCCCACTCCGACTCCGGCCAGTCGCAACACCGGGCAGTGCGCTTGAAGATGGTAAGAAAAGCCTCCGGGTCATGAAGTGAGCACTGACTCCGGTGGTACACGATCCCACAACCTTTGAATGACCACTGCCCTTTTCACTAAAAGTCCAACGCGCTATCCATTGCGCCACAGAGGACGCCTAATGATGATGGGGCATCTCAGTGTGCTTGTACAAGTAGCATTTACAGATGTGTTTTTTTAATCGCTCTCTCTGATATAGAGACGAAAGGAAATGATGGGTTCTTCTTTTAGATAATACGACTCATGTTGACTTGACTGTGAGGGGAAGTTTTTGTCAGGCACACTGTCTGTGTCTGTCTGGCTGTCTGTGTGTGTCTGTGCTTGTGTGTGTGTGTCTCTGTGTGTGATGTGGGACAGTGCCCTGTCTGAGTGCCAAATATATTATATTCCCACCATTGTTGCAGCAAGATTGTGTAACCCATATATGAATTTAAGCTTTGTGTATGGCTCCGGAGAGGACAGGTACAGTAGTTCTGTGCAGGTGATTTTTAGAAAAACATTTTCATCCAAGGACATAGAAAGAACATAATGTAAGACACAGGAGACGTGTGTGTTAAAGTTTGAGGTACCTCATTACCATCATCTAGTTGCCCAGAAACCAAAGGGAGTCCTCTTGTATATGATAGCAAGTTCTTTAGAAAAACTTTAGATGTGTCTTGCCCAGTGACCATCTCCGGAGCGCTTCGTTGTAGCTCAATAAACTTTTTTGGTATTATTTCAGTTAAATCAGGTCCTGATTATTCCTTGTCCGCCTGTTTATTGAGGGAGTAAAATTTGTCCCTATTAGTGCGTCTGTGTCTGTGTCTCTGTGTGTGTGTGTCTGTGGAGGGTTGACATTTTTGATATCCATAACATCAGAGCAGATGAGCTGAAAATGTTTCTCATTATGCACACTGGGCACACTATATTGAATAGCGATAACACTACACACATATGAACACCAAATTATTGCTGAATCTTTAGTTATGCTAACTCTGAAAATGATAAAATGATCATCTGAAACACACAACAATAAAGCAACGAACATCATTCCACAAAGCAAAGCGAGCACATACAAGGATACTGTAAATTGTAACTGTACGCATACACTAATGTACAAGCACAATGACCATGAACTCAGACCCAATTCTTGGTGGGGGGGGTTTAAGACTAGAAAAGTCACTGGTGCCATCACTGGTATACATTGATTACAGATCGGGCCCTTTGTTCAGTGTGGCCACTGCTACCTACCTACATACCAGAGGAGGCTGGTGCATAGAGGTGCGAGAGAGCAGTTCTGGATCAAACACACCTGCTGCTGCGCTCTGCTCTCCAATGCGCACTGCAGGTCAGTCTCAGGACCAGACAGTGCGCAGTAAGTTGACCATTGAAATACTCTTGCTGTGCTGGATTTTATTTCTGCTATGACACTGACAATTTGATGAATGGTGATAGCTAGTTTAGGGTTACCATACATCAGAGGAGGCTGGTCCACAGAGGCAGAGGAGGTTGCTCCTCCTCTATCTTTGAGTGTTTAGCTGTTACTGTTTCTTCAGTTATATTTGTACTATATTACCTTGTTATAGTGTTAAAATGTATTTTCATTTAATAGTGTGGTTTTTCAAAGTAAATACTTTTTATATACATTAATCATATTAACTAAAACAAATATGATATTCTTTTTAGTAAAAATAATACTAATCGTTAATGTTATTTATTGTTTGTTATTGATTGTTAAAAAAATATGTTTTAGCTCACAAGTTTTTGTGTTCTTTTCTTGGTAAAGCATTTTAGCACCTTTTTGCCATGTATTGAACAAATAAGTGCTGTTTTTTATTTGACCTATTTGTATATATTTGCACAGTATATAATGTTACATAAGGGTCCAGGGATTGAATGTTACACTCTTAACATACAGTGTTAAAGATGCATTCTAGTGATGTTGGGGGGAGTTGTGTACCCATTCTCTCCAGTCAGGCATTTTCTTTATTTTTGCATATTAAGGGGACCCTATTTTGTTCACTAATACCATTCCCTCTTGCACTGAACACATGCTCAAGGAATGTGTCCATATTGAAGCACTTTTGGGGGTGAGGCGGGTGGAAAAGTTGTCTGTATTGTCTTGTGTTCATGGCAAGAAGGCATCACCGTTGTCTATTGTGTTCATTTTAAAATACATTTGTCACTAGCAAATGGTAGCAAATATGGTGGTACATTAATGCTGGATTGTTATGAATAGTCCAGCTTATCCTTGTAATTTGCTTCAATCTTGACTTACAAACTGAGTTTTTAAAACCAATTTTAAAAGCATGCCCCCAGACCCCCCTAGCAGACCTCTCTGTAATAATCATGGCCTCCTTATGGCCCCCGCCCCATTTTCAAAATCCTAGAATCAGTGAAATGATTTTTGTCCTGTTTTTCATGTTGTACAGAATTGATTTCTTATTATCATGGTTGTACAGTAAACTGTCCAATTTATTAATTCGGGACCGTTTAGCCTGGAGCTTAGGCTTACTCAAATCTTCCTCTTGAAAGTGGCGACTGCAGACGATAGTATGAGGGGTTATGCTGAACTGCTCACACCAAATATTTTGTATCCACTTTTTGAGAGTATCTTCCATGGTAGGGAAAGTATGAAAAGAAAGCTCAACACGCAGTTGAACTAGAGGAAGCCTCACGCAGCGGGACATCTGATACCCCACTCCCCCGCTGTTATTGTGAAAATGGTGCGGTCGAAACACTTGGCCAGTCAGATGTGCGGAACACACTGATGTGCATTTTGCAGCTCAGCAAAGCGGAAACTGACTAGCGAGTCAAAATGCCTCACCAAAGGCAAAAATCAGGAAACAGAGAGGAAAAGGAATCAAAAGAAGCAGAGAGGCAATGGCCACATTTCTTGCAAAGCATGAACACCAGGTATGATAGGCGAAGCTGAACATGGCAAAAGTGAGGAGCTGGTAGACTCGCAAATAAAACGTCAGCTAGAAAGCTTAACCTTTAAATAACGTTAGCACATTCACTTCACTAGATAAGACAAAAAAACACTGCTTCACTGGCCATGAGAAGGGCTGTGTACTAACCCGGTATTAAACGGGCCCCGGTGCTAAATGATTAAAGACTGTAGTATTGATGAGCTCCGACGTTACGGTTCTTTTGAACGTGTCGGTGTCATTGGAAATCACGCAGCTGCAGCCGCTGCTCTGCTCTGTCGGACTGACACACACACACACACACACACACACACACACTATGGCAGGGATGGCGAACCCGTAATGCAACGTCTGAATTTCAGTGTGAATACATACACAATAAAATAGCACCCTTCCCAGTAGCTAGAAATACCACGCATTAGGCTGCTATGGGTTAGATCATGGGTTTTCAAACCGGTCCTGGAGTACCCCCTGCCCTGCTGGTTTTTGTTCCAATTTAGGTTTTAATTACTTAATTGAATGGTATATTGCTTTGTTAGGTCAATTAAGGATTCAATTAAGCAATTTAAGACCTCAGTTGCTGTGAACATTTTGTCAGGGTTCACATCGCAAAAAGTGAGACAAATTCACCTCCATTTGCGATGTATTTTCTTCATCGATTCGCTGATTCTGCGATGCATTAAAATACGTTTTTCCGTCCCAAATCAAGCATCGAAAATGCGTATAAGCAATGCTGAGGTACCTCCCCTTTAAGATACGCGTATTTTTTTTTTTTTATTGTGACGCCCGAGAGGCGGCCCGCACTCCGTGCCCTGTTACCCGAATCCCGTCCCTCATTGGCCAGCGGGTCTGTCACTCATACAGGGCAGGGCTGTAGCTTTCCAATTACACCAGACACGCCCATATCCGAGTACTTGGCTGCGCTGCGGGTTTGTGTGAGAACAAATAATCACCACTTTTGATAATTGGTAGACCAATTTAAGTTGCTAATCAAGCAACTCGTGTTGCTAAGCAAAATTATATTTGATTAGCATAACTACTATGCAAATTTGAGACAACAAAATGTACGCTGCAGTTGGAACAAAAACCAGCAGGGCAGGGGGTACTCCAGGACCGGTTTGAAAACCACTGGGTTAGACGATTGCACTGACTCCTTTTTTCACACGCAAAATTACATCGAGAGCAACAGACATGGACGGTCACTACTACTGAGTTCAGGCAAT
>NW_027102754.1:67500-75000 GCF_036373705.1 Amia ocellicauda | reverse complement strand
GACTGAGACGAATCGAATGACGTGCTTTGCAAAGAAATCGGGGGCTCACAGCCCCCCCAGGAGAGGTTCAAAAGTCGGAGGACTGGTCACCTAACTCCCATTGAAGTCAATGGGGGAAAAATGAAAACTGTCAAAAAGGCTTAAAATTGTTCAAAAACCCACTGGGGCAGTAGATAATCATCCTATTTGAATTTTAAAAGTCTTAGTTTGGCGAAAAAATACCTTTTAATAATTGTTTTAGGGGTCAGAAAAATCAGCTCCGGCTGCCTGGTCACCTAGGGGAGATAGAAAATTTTTCTAAGTTTTTCACTCGGCCGCCTGGTCCCCTAACTCGAAAATTTTAAAGTGCTCCCATCGGTCCCGGGATAGGGTGGCTGATAGCTGGGAGCCCCCTGAGCACTGCCCCGGTGTTAGTTTTCGGAGAAATGCCTCCGTTGATTTGTTATGATTTTTTTTCCGCCGGCCGCCTGGTCGCCCTAATGCAAAGTCAATGGGAGTGAGGAGATAGAAAATTTTTCAAAGTTTTTCACTCGGCCGCCTGGTCCCCTAACTCGAAAATTTTAAAGTGCTCCCATCGGTCCCGGGATAGGGTGGCTGATAGCTGGGAGCCCCCTGAGCACTGCCCCGGTGTTAGTTTTCGGAGAAATGCCCCCGTTGATTTGTTATGATTTTTTTTCCGCCGGCCGCCTGGTCGCCCTAATGCAAAGTCAATGGGAGTGAGGAGATAGAAAATTTTTCAAAGTTTTTCACCCGGCCACAAACGACTCCAAAACACACTGGGGCTGTGGCTGGGACTCTCACCAGGACTGCCCCCTACTTTATTTATGGATTAAAAAGCATTCTATATTAATTTTTCGATTTTTGGGACCCGGGACGCCTGGTCACCTAACTCCCCTTCTATCCCTATGGGGGGGGACGGGGACATCGAAAACGCTCCCATCGCTGCCGAGGCACGCTGCGGGGACTCTCCCTACCATCGCCCCATGCTTCCTTTGAAGAATATATGACGTTTTTCAATTTTCACCGACATTTGAAAATCAAAACTTCAGAACATTTCATAGTTATTCTCAATGGGTTGTCTAGGGGCACACATCTCTAAACTGGGGGAAATGCTCAAAATGATTAAAAAGAAAAACAATGCCCCCAGACCCGGGGGGCTGATAGCTGGGAGCCCCCTGAGCACAGCCCCGGTGTTAGTTTCTGGAGAAATGCCCCCGTTGATTTGTTATGATTTTTTTTCCGCCGGCCGCCTGGTCGCCCTAATGTAAAGTCAATGGGAGTGAGGAGATAGAATATTTTTCAAAGTTTTTCACTCGGCCGTCTGGTCCCCTGACTCGAAAATTTTAAAGTGCTCCCATCGGTCCCAGGGTAGGGTGGCTGATAGCTGGGAGCCCCCTGAGCACTGCCCCGGTGTTAGTTTCTGGAGAAATGCCCCCGTTGATTTGTTATGATTTTTTTTCCGCCGGCCGCCTGGTCGCCCTAATGCAAAGTCAATGGGAGTGAGGAGATAGAATATTTTTCAAAGTTTTTCACTCGGCCGTCTGGTCCCCTGACTCGAAAATTTTAAAGTGCTCCCATCGGTCCCAGGGTAGGGTGGCTGATAGCTGGGAGCCCCCTGAGCACTGCCCCGGTGTTAGTTTCTGGAGAAATGCCCCCGTTGATTTGTTATGATTTTTTTTCCGCCGGCCGCCTGGTCGCCCTAATGCAAAGTCAATGGGAGTGAGGAGATAGAATATTTTTCAAAGTTTTTCACTCGGCCGTCTGGTCCCCTGACTCGAAAATTTTAAAGTGCTCCCATCGGTCCCAGGGTAGGGTGGCTGATAGCTGGGAGCCCCCTGAGCACAGCCCCGGTGTTAGTTTCTGGAGAAATGCCCCCGTTGATTTGTTATGATTTTTTTTCCGCCGGCCGCCTGGTCGCCCTAATGCAAAGTCAATGGGAGTGAGGAGATAGAATATTTTTCAAAGTTTTTCACTCGGCCGTCTGGTCCCCTGACTCGAAAATTTTAAAGTGCTCCCATCGGTCCCAGGGTAGGGTGGCTGATAGCTGGGAGCCCCCTGAGCACTGCCCCGGTGTTAGTTTCTGGAGAAATGCCCCCGTTGATTTGTTATGATTTTTTTTCCGCCGGCCGCCTGGTCGCCCTAATGCAAAGTCAATGGGAGTGAGGAGATAGAATATTTTTCAAAGTTTTTCACTCGGCCGTCTGGTCCCCTGACTCGAAAATTTTAAAGTGCTCCCATCGGTCCCAGGGTAGGGTGGCTGATAGCTGGGAGCCCCCTGAGCACAGCCCCGGTGTTAGTTTCTGGAGAAATGCCCCCGTTGATTTGTTATGATTTTTTTTCCGCCGGCCGCCTGGTCGCCCTAATGCAAAGTCAATGGGAGTGAGGAGATAGAATATTTTTCAAAGTTTTTCACTCGGCCGTCTGGTCCCCTGACTCGAAAATTTTAAAGTGCTCCCATCGGTCCCGGGATAGGGTGGCTGATAGCTGGGAGCCTCCTGAGCACTGCCCCGGTGTTAGTTTCTGGAGAAATGCCCCCGTTGATTTGTTATGATTTTTTTTCCGCCGGCCGCCTGGTCGCCCTAATGCAAAGTCAATGGGAGTGAGGAGATAGAATATTTTTCAAAGTTTTTCACTCGGCCGTCTGGTCCCCTGACTCGAAAATTTTAAAGTGCTCCCATCGGTCCCAGGGTAGGGTGGCTGATAGCTGGGAGCCCCCTGAGCACAGCCCCGGTGTTAGTTTCTGGAGAAATGCCCCCGTTGATTTGTTATGATTTTTTTTCCGCCGGCCGCCTGGTCGCCCTAATGCAAAGTCAATGGGAGTGAGGAGATAGAATATTTTTCAAAGTTTTTCACTCGGCCGTCTGGTCCCCTGACTCGAAAATTTTAAAGTGCTCCCATCGGTCCCGGGATAGGGTGGCTGATAGCTGGGAGCCTCCTGAGCACTGCCCCGGTGTTAGTTTCTGGAGAAATGCCCCCGTTGATTTGTTATGATCCGTAGTTGCCGGCCGGCCGCCCGGCATTGCTCTATCGGATGGAGCGTGGGCTGGCTATGGGAGATTTAGCGATTTTCGGAACCGGCCCCGATGGCCCCCCAAACCGGGTGGCCACGAGGTGGGACCCCCCTGAGCACTGCCCCGGTGTTAGTTTTCCGAGAAATGCCCCCGTTGATTTGTTATGATCCGTAGTTGCCGGCCGGCCGCCCGGCATTGCTCTATCGGATGGAGCGTGGGCTGGCTATGGGAGATTTAGCGATTTTCGGAACCGGCCCCGATCGCCCCCCAAACCGGGTGGCCACGAGGTGGGACCCCCCTGAGCACTGCCCCGGTGTTAGTTTTCGGAGAAATGCCCCCGTTGATTTGTTATGATCCGTAGTTGCCGGCCGGCCGCCCGGCATTGCTCTATCGGATGGAGCGTGTGCTGGCTATGGGAGATTTAGCGATTTTCGGAACCGGCCCCGATCGCCCCCCAAACCGGGTGGCCACGAGGTGGGACCCCCCTGAGCACTGCCCCGGTGTTAGTTTTCGGAGAAATGCCCCCGTTGATTTGTTATGATCCGTAGTTGCCGGCCGGCCGCCCGGCATTGCTCTATCGGATGGAGCGTGTGCTGGCTATGGGAGATTTAGCGATTTTCGGAACCGGCCCCGATCGCCCCCCAAACCGGGTGGCCACGAGGTGGGACCCCCCTGAGCACTGCCCCGGTGTTAGTTTTCGGAGAAATGCCCCCGTTGATTTGTTATGATCCGTAGTTGCCGGCCGGCCGCCCGGCATTGCTCTATCGGATGGAGCGTGGGCTGGCTATGGGAGATTTAGCGATTTTCGGAACCGGCCCCGATCGCCCCCCAAACCGGGTGGCCACGAGGTGGGACCCCCCTGAGCACTGCCCCGGTGTTAGTTTTCGGAGAAATGCCCCCGTTGATTTGTTACGATTATTTTTCGCCCAGGCGATGTGCCTTTTCATTTTGTTTTGCACTTTCCTTCATTCCTTGGTGCATGCTACCATCTAACGGACACATTTCGGTACTGCAGTTTGAAAGTAATTTCCCCGTCTAGGGATCTCTCAATGCCCTGGGCTGCGAAAGGAGGGCAAGGACACCCTATGTTCTCATGAGTGCAAAGCCCCCCCGGCTTCAAGGCATTCCAAAAGGAAAACCGGAGACACTGCTGTACACACACACACACACACACACACACACACACACACACACACACACACACACACACACACACAGAGAGAGAGAGAGAGAGAGAGAGAGAGAGAGAGAGAGAGATAGAGAGAGAGTAGTCACACAGTGGAATAAACTCCCCAGCGATGTGGTAGAAGCTGAAAGTTGGGGAACATTGTGATGGTCTATATTTCTTGGCAGATAATAAAAGATGCTCTTATCATGCCTCCGTTGATGTGTTATGATCCATAGGTTGCCGGCCGCCCGGCATTGCTCTGATCGGATGGACCGTGGGCTGCCTATGGCAGAGTATGGGCGATTCTTCAGCCGGCCCCGATGGCCCCCCAAACCGGGTGGCCACGAGGTGGGACCCCCCTGAGCACTGCCCCGGTGTTAGTTTTCGGAGAAATGCCCCCGTTGATTTCTTATGATCCGTAGTTGCCGGCCGGCCGCCCGGCATTGCTCTATCGGATGGAGCGTGGGCTGGCTATGGGAGATTTAGCGATTTTCGGAACCGGCCCCGATCGCCCCCCAAACCGGGTGGCCACGAGGTGGGACCCCCCTGAGCACTGCCCCGGTGTTAGTTTTCGGAGAAATGCCCCCGTTGATTTGTTACGATTATTTTTCGCCCAGGCGATGTGCCTTTTCATTTTGTTTTGCACTTTCCTTCATTCCTTGGTGCATGCTGCCATCTAACGGACACATTTCGGTACTGCAGTTTGAAAGTAATTTCCCCGTCTAGGGATCTCTCTCTCGTCTAGGGACACTGCTGTACACACACACACACACACACACACACACACACACACACACACACACACACACACACACACACACACAGTGAGAGAGAGGGAGAGATAGAGAGAGAGAGAGGTGGAGAGGGAGAGAGAGGTGGAGATAGAGAGATGGAGATAGAGATGGAGATAGAGAGAGATGGAGATAGAGAGAGAGATGGAGATGGAGAGAGAGATGGTGATAGAGAGATAGAGATAGAGAGAGAGATGGTGATAGAGAGAGAGATGGTGATAGAGAGATGGAGATAGAGAGAGAGATGGTGATAGAGAGAGAGTCGTCACACTCTGGAACAAACTCCCCAGAAGCTGAAAGTTGGGGAACATTATGATGATCTTTATTTCTTGGCAGATAATAAATGATGATCTTACAGAGGGCGACTTACAACACCAGTGCAAACATACAGCGAAGGACAAGGCATCAATCGCGACAGAATCCCTTGAGTTAAAGCAGCAGATTCAGAATAACACACGTCAAAACAGACTGGAGACTAAAACGAGCACGAAAGGTGTCGAATATGTGGCCTCCTCTCGCTTGTAAACTCTCTCGTGTTCCTGTCGATGGGGTCGGCGGCTCGGGGCAGCGGCCTAGCAGCAGCAGGCAGGCCACCCGGCTGCCTGGGGCTGACCTCCGGGGCAGGCAGGCAGGCAGACCTCCAGGGCAGGCAGGCAGGCAGGCAGGCAGACCTCCAGGGCTAACAGGCTGACCTCCAGGGCTGGCAGGCTGACCTCCAGGGCTGGAAGGCAGGATGGCAGACCTCCAGGGCAGGCAGGCAGGCAGGCAGGCAGGCAGGCAGACCTCCAGGGCTGGCAGGGAGACCTCCAGGGCTGGCAGGCAGGCAGGCAGGGCTGTGTGGCTGGGGAGGGCAGGCTGGCAGGCAGGTAGGCCGTGCTGCTGCCAGGGCTGGAAGGCTGACCTCCAGGGCAGGCAGGCAGGCAGACCTCCAGGGCAGGCAGGCAGGTAGGCCGTGCTGCTGCCAGGGCTGGCAGGCTGACCTCCAGGGCAGGCAGGCAGGCAGGCAGACCTCCAGGGCTGGCAGGCTGACCTCCAGGGCAGGCAGGCAGGCAGGCAGGCAGACCTCCAGGGCTAACAGGCTGACCTCCAGGGCTGGCAGGCTGACCTCCAGGGCTGGAAGGCAGGATGGCAGACCTCCAGGGCAGGCAGGCAGGCAGGCAGGCAGGCAGGCAGACCTCCAGGGCTGGCAGGGAGACCTCCAGGGCTGGCAGGCAGGCAGGCAGGGCTGTGTGGCTGGGGAGGGCAGGCTGGCAGGCAGGTAGGCCGTGCTGCTGCCAGGGCTGGAAGGCTGACCTCCAGGGCAGGCAGGCAGGCAGACCTCGAGGGCAGGCAGGCAGGTAGGCCGTGCTGCTACCAGGGCAGGCAGGCAGACCTCCAGGGCTAACAGGCTGACCTCCAGGGCAGGCAGTGCTGCTACCAGGGCTGGATAGCAGACCTCCAGGGCTGGATAGCAGACCTCCAGGGCAGGCAGTGCTGCTACCAGGGCAGGCAGGCTGTCCTCCAGGGCTGGATAGCAGACCTCCAGGGCAGGCAGTGCTGCTACCAGGGCTGGATAGCAGACCTCCAGGGCAGGCAGTGCTGCTACCAGGGCAGGCAGTGCTGCTGCCAGGGCTGGATGGCAGGCAGGCAGACCTCCAGGGCTAACAGGCTGACCTCCAGGGCAGGCAGGCAGACCTCCAGGGCTAACAGGCTGACCTCCAGGGCAGGCAGTGCTGCTACCAGGGCAGGCAGGCTGTCCTCCAGGGCTGGATAGCAGACCTCCAGGGCAGGCAGTGCTGCTACCAGGGCAGGCAGGCTGTCCTCCAGGGCTGGATAGCAGACCTCCAGGGCAGGCAGTGCTGCTACCAGGGCAGGCAGGCTGTCCTCCAGGGCTGGATGGCAGGCAGGCAGACCTCCAGGGATGGATAGCAGACCTCCAGGGCTGGAAGGCAGGCAGGCAGACCTCCAGGGCAGGCAGTGCTGCTACCAGGGCTGGATAGCAGACCTCCAGGGCTAACAGGCAGACCTCCAGGGCTGGAAGGCAGGCAGTGCTGCTACCAGGGCAGGCAGGCTGTCCTCCAGGGCTAACAGGCAGACCTCCAGGGCAGGCAGTGCTGCTACCAGGGCTGGATAGCAGACCTCCAGGGCTGGATAGCAGACCTCCAGGGCTAACAGGCAGACCTCCAGGGCAGGCAGTGCTGCTACCAGGGCTGGATAGCAGACCTCCAGGGCTGGAAGGCAGGCAGGCAGACCTCCAGGGCAGGCAGTGCTGCTACCAGGGCTGGATAGCAGACCTCCAGGGCTAACAGGCAGACCTCCAGGGCTGGCAGTGCTGCTACCAGGGCTGGATAGCAGACCTCCAGGGCTGGATAGCAGACCTCCAGGGCTAACAGGCAGACCTCCAGGGCTGGCAGGCTGACCTCCAGGGCAGGCAGGCAGGCAGGCAGACCTCCAGGGCTGGATAGCTGACCTCCAGGGCTGGATAGCAGACCTCCAGGGCTAACAGGCTGACCTCCAGGGCTAACAGGCAGACCTCCAGGGCAGGCAGGCA
>NW_027102754.1:60000-62500 GCF_036373705.1 Amia ocellicauda | reverse complement strand
GGTGGGATGTCAGCCACGCATTGCTGATGGTGTCGTTCTGAAAGTGCTGTATACCCGCACCCTGCACAGGCAGCTTTGTCCACGACAAAAACTCTTCCTGTCTCCAGTCACACGGGACTGGGTATTTGGGTTTAGGAGGAGGTCTCCTCTCCGACCCAGTCGAAGCTGCTGATTCAAAGAAGATTTCGATGGGTGTTACTGGCTCGGATAGGTCTGGTGCGGAATCGGCGGTGCCACCAGCCTTAATCCATAGCTTTTCGAAATCTTCAGTCGCCTTCCTTGTTTGCATCAGGCTGCGAACAATAACATCCGTAGAGTTCGCCATCCTGTGCATTCTTCTCGCCTGTATTGATGGGATCAGCTTTGCCAACCTCAGTGCTCCCAGTCCACCGTCTTTAGCACGAGCGTAAAGCAAGCCGTTACAGGTCGAGGCAGGAAGGCGCAACCAGAGCTTTATGGCTTTCCGAACTTCGGAGTCCAGGGCGTTCAAGGTGTTTTGTTTGCATTGTGCGTGATCGGCCAGGTACATGAGCCGAGGTACTGCATGTTGATTGAGGATGGCCACTTTCTGGCTGGGCTTCAGTGGCGCCTCATCTATCCTCGTGATCCATGTCCGCAACTGATCCGTCAGGTCAGGCTTCGAGATACCTATCCAGGGGTTCACCTTCACGCCCAGGTATCTCTCAGACTCATCAGGGTTGATCATGTGGAGACCGGCCCCTCCGATCTCCCATGGTACACAGTTGTTAATTGTGTACGAGTCGTGTGTAGGTGTAACTAGGAAGCCATGACACTTTCGAGCCTGTGCCCTAAGGCCCGTCAGTTTGCAGAAGGACTCGAGGATAGAGATGTTATGCAGCATGCCCTTCCAGCCGTCGCTCAGTAACACTAGGTCGTCAGCAAATGCAAGGGTGGTCACACGGCCTCCTTCCGACAGAAATCCTTGTCCGTGCGTTTCCAAGCTGGTGATGAGGGGGTCCATTGCCAGGTTGAATAGCAGGGGAGACATGGGGTCACCTTGTTTGACTCCCGTACATATGCGGATGTCGGGAGTCTTTTTGCCGTCCACCTCGATTGAAGTGACGCAATTTCTGTAGGATTCCTGGATCAATCCTACCACATGGCTGTCTACCCCCATTTGCTGCAGCACATCGATGATGTGCTTATGGGAAACGGAGTCAAAAGCTTTCGCGATGTCGATAAATACTACTGCGAGGTCCTTCTGCTGTCTCTTAGCTTGCTCTATGATGTTCCCCAACACCATGATGTTCTCAGAGCAGCCTGGAGCAGAGATGAATCCGCGCTGTCTCGGGTTCAGAGGACACGCTGTGGCCAGCCGCATCGTCATTACTCTCGAGAACAACCTCAGCACCATTGAACCGATTGTAATTGGCCTCCAGTTGCCAATATCCTTCTGTTGTTCCGGGTCCATGGTCTTTGGAAGTAGTATCGACCTGCATCGCTTTACGATGTTAGGTATGACTCCTGTAGTCAGCCATGTGTTAAACAAGGCTGCCATCGCCTCACCCTCTGGATCCCCCTCATCGATGGCATTGCGGGAAATGCCATCTGGCCCCGCGGCCGACGTTCTTTTTACGGCCTTCAGGTTTTCGATTACCTCTTCCCCAGTGATAAGAGTTTCAAATATCTCGTTGTCGGCTCTCATTAGGGAGTGGAAACCTCCGAGTCCCACGTAGGGAGTTTCAGCTTCCCACTTTTGTTTGTACGCATCGTGTACTTCAGAGAGTGGTACTGGGCACGAGACTGTATCTGTGCCATCCAGGATGATCGAGGCGAGGCGTTGTTTGCTTCTCGAGAAGAGGCTCTGGTATCTCAAGTAAGTGCCTCTTTTTATTGCCCGTCTTTTCATCCAGGATCTGAAAGGATGTTTCATAGGTTTCTCTTCTCCCTTTCCTTGTCTGGAACGAGACATTTTCTTCTTATCCTTGAAAGGAAGAAGCGTCCATCGAGTTTTTGTTTCAGCAAGGGCGTTAACCTTTGCATCGCCGTCCAGCCAGGCCCTGATGACCTCCAGGCAGGGATACCTGGAGACATCCGTGTCCCGAACCAACCTAGAAGCCAGTATCCGCAACTGCGCTCCTAGCCCTGATCTCGCCTCGGGTGCAGCGGTTTGCGCCTCCAGGAACTTTGCTAGATTTGTGTTCCTTTCGGGGGGGGCACCTGTTTGTGACAAAGCCGACCTTTTCCTAGGTGCCCTCCTTTTATCGCTAACCTGCTTGTTGGTTTTCGTACCGAGCTCAGCGGCGATGAGCTGGTTGATGTTTTTACGCCCTTTGAATGAGACCTCCAGCTCAGCAAGTCTATTCGATTCCTCCTCTGTCCAAAGCTTCACCGGCCTTCCTTTTTGTGAGCCGCCCTTAGTGCTTTCCGCGATTCTTTCTTTGTTGCGTACAGCTGGGTGTGCGTGGCGTTTGTGTTGCGAAAGACCAGACTTTGTCTCAAAGTGAAGGTGGCACTCCTCGCACTCCCAGGCCTTTTC
>NW_027102754.1:42500-52500 GCF_036373705.1 Amia ocellicauda | reverse complement strand
AAGGCCGGGACAGCCCTTGGGGTTCCTGCCGGGGGCGGGCAGCATACATATTCCGTCTCGTGGCAGCCACCGGAGATATGTCAGAGCCCGTACGCCCCCCGCACTCACCCTTAAAGGCCGGGACAGCCCTTGGGGTTCCTGCCGGGGGCGGGCAGCATACATATGTCCGTTCCGTGGGAGCCACCGGAGATATGTCAGAGCCCGTACGCCCCCCGCACTCACCCTTAAAGGCCGGGACAGCCCTTGGGGTTCCTGCCGGGGGCGGGCAGCATACATATGTCCGTTCCGTGGGAGCCACCGGAGATATGTCAGAGCCCGTACGCCCCCCGCACTCACCCTTAAAGGCCCGCAAGCCCTTGGGGTTCCTGCCGGGGGCGGGCAGCATACATATGTCCGTTCCGTGGGAACCACCGGGGAGATGTCAGAGCCCGTGAAACCCCGAAAGACAGACCCTTAAAGGCCCGCAAGCCCTTGGGGTGAACGTCTGGGGCGGGCAGCATACATACACCCCGGTCGGGAACCACAGGGAGGTGAGGTCAGAGCCCGTGAAACCCCGAAAGACAGACCCTTAAAGGCCCGCAAGCCCTTGGGGTGAACGTCTGGGGCGGGCAGCATACACACTCTCCACGGCGGGCCGCGAAGACTTAGCGGGCGCAGCCGCCGGAGCGGGCCGCCGACGAGGCCTGAAACGCGGGGTGCGGCCGGGACCGTTCCCCCCTTGCATTTCGCTGGATGATCAGACAGTCGCAAAGAACCGTCTGAAAATCCCGGGCCAAGTCCAGAAAGTGTCCGTAAAAGAGCTAGCGGGGCCCAGCCACTTTCCTCCAGCAAGTGCCCTTAGCTCAGTTTTGACCTCTCTCATTGCACTAAGTGTCTTCAAAAACCCAGTTCCTGTATTTCCCCCGGCACCGTAGAGAAATGCTGACAGCCTGGAACACTGTGGCGGCTGCACACGGCACTCCCTTGCCCGCCGCGAGCAGCCTAGCCCCGCCTAAGACCCGCGAGAACCGCCCATCGGCACACGGCCCGCTGTGCGCCCGAGCCGTTTGGTGTAAAAACTGTCCAAAAGTGGTTTCGACCACTTAGGAACATCGTAGAGACTCGAAATAAAAAGCATTTTGTTGGAAAAGCGATTCTGAGGAAGGCTGTGTCAAAATTAATTTCGGGAAATGTCGTTTACCCCCCCCCAAATGGCTCCGAAGTACCCCCCCCCCACCCCCCCCCTAAAAAACCGTGTTCCGGGGTTTTTTCGAGAAAACAAACACACGGGGTATATAGAGGGGACTGAGACGAATCGAATGACGTGCTTTGCAAAGAAATCGGGGGCTCACAGCCCCCCCAGGAGAGGTTCAAAAGTCGGAGGACTGGTCACCTAACTCCCATTGAAGTCAATGGGGGAAAAATGAAAACTGTCAAAAAGGCTTAAAATTGTTCAAAAACCCACTGGGGCAGTAGATAATCATCCTATTTGAATTTTAAAAGTCTTAGTTTGGCGAAAAAATACCTTTTAATAATTGTTTTAGGGGTCAGAAAAATCAGCTCCGGCTGCCTGGTCACCTAGGGGAGATAGAAAATTTTTCTAAGTTTTTCACTCGGCCGCCTGGTCCCCTAACTCGAAAATTTTAAAGTGCTCCCATCGGTCCCGGGATAGGGTGGCTGATAGCTGGGAGCCCCCTGAGCACTGCCCCGGTGTTAGTTTTCGGAGAAATGCCTCCGTTGATTTGTTATGATTTTTTTTCCGCCGGCCGCCTGGTCGCCCTAATGCAAAGTCAATGGGAGTGAGGAGATAGAAAATTTTTCAAAGTTTTTCACTCGGCCGCCTGGTCCCCTAACTCGAAAATTTTAAAGTGCTCCCATCGGTCCCGGGATAGGGTGGCTGATAGCTGGGAGCCCCCTGAGCACTGCCCCGGTGTTAGTTTTCGGAGAAATGCCCCCGTTGATTTGTTATGATTTTTTTTCCGCCGGCCGCCTGGTCGCCCTAATGCAAAGTCAATGGGAGTGAGGAGATAGAAAATTTTTCAAAGTTTTTCACCCGGCCACAAACGACTCCAAAACACACTGGGGCTGTGGCTGGGACTCTCACCAGGACTGCCCCCTACTTTATTTATGGATTAAAAAGCATTCTATATTAATTTTTCGATTTTTGGGACCCGGGACGCCTGGTCACCTAACTCCCCTTCTATCCCTATGGGGGGGGACGGGGACATCGAAAACGCTCCCATCGCTGCCGAGGCACGCTGCGGGGACTCTCCCTACCATCGCCCCATGCTTCCTTTGAAGAATATATGACGTTTTTCAATTTTCACCGACATTTGAAAATCAAAACTTCAGAACATTTCATAGTTATTCTCAATGGGTTGTCTAGGGGCACACATCTCTAAACTGGGGGAAATGCTCAAAATGATTAAAAAGAAAAACAATGCCCCCAGACCCGGGGGGCTGATAGCTGGGAGCCCCCTGAGCACAGCCCCGGTGTTAGTTTCTGGAGAAATGCCCCCGTTGATTTGTTATGATTTTTTTTCCGCCGGCCGCCTGGTCGCCCTAATGTAAAGTCAATGGGAGTGAGGAGATAGAATATTTTTCAAAGTTTTTCACTCGGCCGTCTGGTCCCCTGACTCGAAAATTTTAAAGTGCTCCCATCGGTCCCAGGGTAGGGTGGCTGATAGCTGGGAGCCCCCTGAGCACTGCCCCGGTGTTAGTTTCTGGAGAAATGCCCCCGTTGATTTGTTATGATTTTTTTTCCGCCGGCCGCCTGGTCGCCCTAATGCAAAGTCAATGGGAGTGAGGAGATAGAATATTTTTCAAAGTTTTTCACTCGGCCGTCTGGTCCCCTGACTCGAAAATTTTAAAGTGCTCCCATCGGTCCCAGGGTAGGGTGGCTGATAGCTGGGAGCCCCCTGAGCACTGCCCCGGTGTTAGTTTCTGGAGAAATGCCCCCGTTGATTTGTTATGATTTTTTTTCCGCCGGCCGCCTGGTCGCCCTAATGCAAAGTCAATGGGAGTGAGGAGATAGAATATTTTTCAAAGTTTTTCACTCGGCCGTCTGGTCCCCTGACTCGAAAATTTTAAAGTGCTCCCATCGGTCCCAGGGTAGGGTGGCTGATAGCTGGGAGCCCCCTGAGCACAGCCCCGGTGTTAGTTTCTGGAGAAATGCCCCCGTTGATTTGTTATGATTTTTTTTCCGCCGGCCGCCTGGTCGCCCTAATGCAAAGTCAATGGGAGTGAGGAGATAGAATATTTTTCAAAGTTTTTCACTCGGCCGTCTGGTCCCCTGACTCGAAAATTTTAAAGTGCTCCCATCGGTCCCAGGGTAGGGTGGCTGATAGCTGGGAGCCCCCTGAGCACTGCCCCGGTGTTAGTTTCTGGAGAAATGCCCCCGTTGATTTGTTATGATTTTTTTTCCGCCGGCCGCCTGGTCGCCCTAATGCAAAGTCAATGGGAGTGAGGAGATAGAATATTTTTCAAAGTTTTTCACTCGGCCGTCTGGTCCCCTGACTCGAAAATTTTAAAGTGCTCCCATCGGTCCCAGGGTAGGGTGGCTGATAGCTGGGAGCCCCCTGAGCACAGCCCCGGTGTTAGTTTCTGGAGAAATGCCCCCGTTGATTTGTTATGATTTTTTTTCCGCCGGCCGCCTGGTCGCCCTAATGCAAAGTCAATGGGAGTGAGGAGATAGAATATTTTTCAAAGTTTTTCACTCGGCCGTCTGGTCCCCTGACTCGAAAATTTTAAAGTGCTCCCATCGGTCCCGGGATAGGGTGGCTGATAGCTGGGAGCCTCCTGAGCACTGCCCCGGTGTTAGTTTCTGGAGAAATGCCCCCGTTGATTTGTTATGATTTTTTTTCCGCCGGCCGCCTGGTCGCCCTAATGCAAAGTCAATGGGAGTGAGGAGATAGAATATTTTTCAAAGTTTTTCACTCGGCCGTCTGGTCCCCTGACTCGAAAATTTTAAAGTGCTCCCATCGGTCCCAGGGTAGGGTGGCTGATAGCTGGGAGCCCCCTGAGCACAGCCCCGGTGTTAGTTTCTGGAGAAATGCCCCCGTTGATTTGTTATGATTTTTTTTCCGCCGGCCGCCTGGTCGCCCTAATGCAAAGTCAATGGGAGTGAGGAGATAGAATATTTTTCAAAGTTTTTCACTCGGCCGTCTGGTCCCCTGACTCGAAAATTTTAAAGTGCTCCCATCGGTCCCGGGATAGGGTGGCTGATAGCTGGGAGCCTCCTGAGCACTGCCCCGGTGTTAGTTTCTGGAGAAATGCCCCCGTTGATTTGTTATGATCCGTAGTTGCCGGCCGGCCGCCCGGCATTGCTCTATCGGATGGAGCGTGGGCTGGCTATGGGAGATTTAGCGATTTTCGGAACCGGCCCCGATGGCCCCCCAAACCGGGTGGCCACGAGGTGGGACCCCCCTGAGCACTGCCCCGGTGTTAGTTTTCCGAGAAATGCCCCCGTTGATTTGTTATGATCCGTAGTTGCCGGCCGGCCGCCCGGCATTGCTCTATCGGATGGAGCGTGGGCTGGCTATGGGAGATTTAGCGATTTTCGGAACCGGCCCCGATCGCCCCCCAAACCGGGTGGCCACGAGGTGGGACCCCCCTGAGCACTGCCCCGGTGTTAGTTTTCGGAGAAATGCCCCCGTTGATTTGTTATGATCCGTAGTTGCCGGCCGGCCGCCCGGCATTGCTCTATCGGATGGAGCGTGTGCTGGCTATGGGAGATTTAGCGATTTTCGGAACCGGCCCCGATCGCCCCCCAAACCGGGTGGCCACGAGGTGGGACCCCCCTGAGCACTGCCCCGGTGTTAGTTTTCGGAGAAATGCCCCCGTTGATTTGTTATGATCCGTAGTTGCCGGCCGGCCGCCCGGCATTGCTCTATCGGATGGAGCGTGGGCTGGCTATGGGAGATTTAGCGATTTTCGGAACCGGCCCCGATCGCCCCCCAAACCGGGTGGCCACGAGGTGGGACCCCCCTGAGCACTGCCCCGGTGTTAGTTTTCGGAGAAATGCCCCCGTTGATTTGTTACGATTATTTTTCGCCCAGGCGATGTGCCTTTTCATTTTGTTTTGCACTTTCCTTCATTCCTTGGTGCATGCTACCATCTAACGGACACATTTCGGTACTGCAGTTTGAAAGTAATTTCCCCGTCTAGGGATCTCTCAATGCCCTGGGCTGCGAAAGGAGGGCAAGGACACCCTATGTTCTCATGAGTGCAAAGCCCCCCCGGCTTCAAGGCATTCCAAAAGGAAAACCGGAGACACTGCTGTACACACACACACACACACACACACACACACACACACACACACACACACACACACACACACACACAGAGAGAGAGAGAGAGAGAGAGAGAGAGAGAGAGAGAGATAGAGAGAGAGTAGTCACACAGTGGAATAAACTCCCCAGCGATGTGGTAGAAGCTGAAAGTTGGGGAACATTGTGATGGTCTATATTTCTTGGCAGATAATAAAAGATGCTCTTATCATGCCTCCGTTGATGTGTTATGATCCATAGGTTGCCGGCCGCCCGGCATTGCTCTGATCGGATGGACCGTGGGCTGCCTATGGCAGAGTATGGGCGATTCTTCAGCCGGCCCCGATGGCCCCCCAAACCGGGTGGCCACGAGGTGGGACCCCCCTGAGCACTGCCCCGGTGTTAGTTTTCGGAGAAATGCCCCCGTTGATTTCTTATGATCCGTAGTTGCCGGCCGGCCGCCCGGCATTGCTCTATCGGATGGAGCGTGGGCTGGCTATGGGAGATTTAGCGATTTTCGGAACCGGCCCCGATCGCCCCCCAAACCGGGTGGCCACGAGGTGGGACCCCCCTGAGCACTGCCCCGGTGTTAGTTTTCGGAGAAATGCCCCCGTTGATTTGTTATGATCCGTAGTTGCCGGCCGGCCGCCCGGCATTGCTCTATCGGATGGAGCGTGGGCTGGCTATGGGAGATTTAGCGATTTTCGGAACCGGCCCCGATCGCCCCCCAAACCGGGTGGCCACGAGGTGGGACCCCCCTGAGCACTGCCCCGGTGTTAGTTTTCGGAGAAATGCCCCCGTTGATTTGTTATGATCCGTAGTTGCCGGCCGGCCGCCCGGCATTGCTCTATCGGATGGAGCGTGGGCTGGCTATGGGAGATTTAGCGATTTTCGGAACCGGCCCCGATCGCCCCCCAAACCGGGTGGCCACGAGGTGGGACCCCCCTGAGCACTGCCCCGGTGTTAGTTTTCGGAGAAATGCCCCCGTTGATTTGTTATGATCCGTAGTTGCCGGCCGGCCGCCCGGCATTGCTCTATCGGATGGAGCGTGGGCTGGCTATGGGAGATTTAGCGATTTTCGGAACCGGCCCCGATCGCCCCCCAAACCGGGTGGCCACGAGGTGGGACCCCCCTGAGCACTGCCCCGGTGTTAGTTTTCGGAGAAATGCCCCCGTTGATTTGTTACGATTATTTTTCGCCCAGGCGATGTGCCTTTTCATTTTGTTTTGCACTTTCCTTCATTCCTTGGTGCATGCTGCCATCTAACGGACACATTTCGGTACTGCAGTTTGAAAGTAATTTCCCCGTCTAGGGATCTCTCTCTCGTCTAGGGACACTGCTGTACACACACACACACACACACACACACACACACACACACACACACACACACACACACACACACACAGTGAGAGAGAGGGAGAGATAGAGAGAGAGAGAGGTGGAGAGGGAGAGAGAGGTGGAGATAGAGAGATGGAGATAGAGATGGAGATAGAGAGAGATGGAGATAGAGAGAGAGATGGAGATGGAGAGAGAGATGGTGATAGAGAGATAGAGATAGAGAGAGAGATGGTGATAGAGAGAGAGATGGTGATAGAGAGATGGAGATAGAGAGAGAGATGGTGATAGAGAGAGAGTCGTCACACTCTGGAACAAACTCCCCAGAAGCTGAAAGTTGGGGAACATTATGATGATCTTTATTTCTTGGCAGATAATAAATGATGATCTTACAGAGGGCGACTTACAACACCAGTGCAAACATACAGCGAAGGACAAGGCATCAATCGCGACAGAATCCCTTGAGTTAAAGCAGCAGATTCAGAATAACACACGTCAAAACAGACTGGAGACTAAAACGAGCACGAAAGGTGTCGAATATGTGGCCTCCTCTCGCTTGTAAACTCTCTCGTGTTCCTGTCGATGGGGTCGGCGGCTCGGGGCAGCGGCCTAGCAGCAGCAGGCAGGCCACCCGGCTGCCTGGGGCTGACCTCCGGGGCAGGCAGGCAGGCAGACCTCCAGGGCAGGCAGGCAGGCAGGCAGGCAGACCTCCAGGGCTAACAGGCTGACCTCCAGGGCTGGCAGGCTGACCTCCAGGGCTGGAAGGCAGGATGGCAGACCTCCAGGGCAGGCAGGCAGGCAGGCAGGCAGGCAGGCAGACCTCCAGGGCTGGCAGGGAGACCTCCAGGGCTGGCAGGCAGGCAGGCAGGGCTGTGTGGCTGGGGAGGGCAGGCTGGCAGGCAGGTAGGCCGTGCTGCTGCCAGGGCTGGAAGGCTGACCTCCAGGGCAGGCAGGCAGGCAGACCTCCAGGGCAGGCAGGCAGGTAGGCCGTGCTGCTGCCAGGGCTGGCAGGCTGACCTCCAGGGCAGGCAGGCAGGCAGGCAGACCTCCAGGGCTGGCAGGCTGACCTCCAGGGCAGGCAGGCAGGCAGGCAGGCAGACCTCCAGGGCTAACAGGCTGACCTCCAGGGCTGGCAGGCTGACCTCCAGGGCTGGAAGGCAGGATGGCAGACCTCCAGGGCAGGCAGGCAGGCAGGCAGGCAGGCAGGCAGACCTCCAGGGCTGGCAGGGAGACCTCCAGGGCTGGCAGGCAGGCAGGCAGGGCTGTGTGGCTGGGGAGGGCAGGCTGGCAGGCAGGTAGGCCGTGCTGCTGCCAGGGCTGGAAGGCTGACCTCCAGGGCAGGCAGGCAGGCAGACCTCGAGGGCAGGCAGGCAGGTAGGCCGTGCTGCTACCAGGGCAGGCAGGCAGACCTCCAGGGCTAACAGGCTGACCTCCAGGGCAGGCAGTGCTGCTACCAGGGCTGGATAGCAGACCTCCAGGGCTGGATAGCAGACCTCCAGGGCAGGCAGTGCTGCTACCAGGGCAGGCAGGCTGTCCTCCAGGGCTGGATAGCAGACCTCCAGGGCAGGCAGTGCTGCTACCAGGGCTGGATAGCAGACCTCCAGGGCAGGCAGTGCTGCTACCAGGGCAGGCAGTGCTGCTGCCAGGGCTGGATGGCAGGCAGGCAGACCTCCAGGGCTAACAGGCTGACCTCCAGGGCAGGCAGGCAGACCTCCAGGGCTAACAGGCTGACCTCCAGGGCAGGCAGTGCTGCTACCAGGGCAGGCAGGCTGTCCTCCAGGGCTGGATAGCAGACCTCCAGGGCAGGCAGTGCTGCTACCAGGGCAGGCAGGCTGTCCTCCAGGGCTGGATAGCAGACCTCCAGGGCAGGCAGTGCTGCTACCAGGGCAGGCAGGCTGTCCTCCAGGGCTGGATGGCAGGCAGGCAGACCTCCAGGGATGGATAGCAGACCTCCAGGGCTGGAAGGCAGGCAGGCAGACCTCCAGGGCAGGCAGTGCTGCTACCAGGGCTGGATAGCAGACCTCCAGGGCTAACAGGCAGACCTCCAGGGCTGGAAGGCAGGCAGTGCTGCTACCAGGGCAGGCAGGCTGTCCTCCAGGGCTAACAGGCAGACCTCCAGGGCAGGCAGTGCTGCTACCAGGGCTGGATAGCAGACCTCCAGGGCTGGATAGCAGACCTCCAGGGCTAACAGGCAGACCTCCAGGGCAGGCAGTGCTGCTACCAGGGCTGGATAGCAGACCTCCAGGGCTGGAAGGCAGGCAGGCAGACCTCCAGGGCAGGCAGTGCTGCTACCAGGGCTGGATAGCAGACCTCCAGGGCTAACAGGCAGACCTCCAGGGCTGGCAGTGCTGCTACCAGGGCTGGATAGCAGACCTCCAGGGCTGGATAGCAGACCTCCAGGGCTAACAGGCAGACCTCCAGGGCTGGCAGGCTGACCTCCAGGGCAGGCAGGCAGGCAGGCAGACCTCCAGGGCTGGATAGCTGACCTCCAGGGCTGGATAGCAGACCTCCAGGGCTAACAGGCTGACCTCCAGGGCTAACAGGCAGACCTCCAGGGCAGGCAGGCAGACCTCCAGGGCAGGCAGTGCTGCTACCAGGGCTGGATAGCAGACCTCCAGGGCTAACAGGCAGACCTCCAGGGCTGGCAGTGCTGCTACCAGGGCTGGATAGCAGACCTCCAGGGCTGGATAGCAGACCTCCAGGGCTAACAGGCAGACCTCCAGGGCAGGCAGGCAGACCTCCAGGGCTGGATAGCTGACCTCCAGGGCTGGATAGCAGACCTCCAGGGCTAACAGGCTGACCTCCAGGGCTAACAGGCAGACCTCCAGGGCAGGCAGGCAGACCTCCAGGGCAGGCAGTGCTGCTACCAGGGCTGGATAGCAGACCTCCAGGGCTAACAGGCAGACCTCCAGGGCTGGAAGGCAGGCAGTGCTGCTACCAGGGCAGGCAGGCTGTCCTCCAGGGCTGGAAGGCAGACCTCCAGGGCAGGCAGGCAGACCTCCAGGGCAGGCAGTGCTGCTACCAGGGCTGGATAGCAGACCTCCAGGGCTGGAAGGCAGGCAGGCAGACCTCCAGGGCAGGCAGTGCTGCTACCAGGGCAGGCAGGCTGTCCTCCAGGGCTGGAAGGCAGACCTCCAGGGCAGGCAGGCAGACCTCCAGGGCAGGCAGTGCTGCTACCAGGGCTGGATAGCAGACCTCCAGGGCTGGAAGGCAGGCAGGCAGACCTCCAGGGCAGGCAGTGCTGCTACCAGGGCTGGATAGCAGACCTCCAGGGCTAACAGGCAGACCTCCAGGGCTGGAAGGCAGGCAGTGCTGCTACCAGGGCAGGCAGGCTGTCCTCCAGGGCTGGAAGGCAGACCTCCAGGGCTGGCAGGCTGACCTCCAGGGCAGGCAGGCCGGGCCCCCGGTGCTGC
>NW_027102754.1:12500-32500 GCF_036373705.1 Amia ocellicauda | reverse complement strand
AAGGCCGGGACAGCCCTTGGGGTTCCTGCCGGGGGCGGGCAGCATACATATGTCCGTTCCGTGGGAGCCACCGGAGATATGTCAGAGCCCGTACGCCCCCCGCACTCACCCTTAAAGGCCCGCAAGCCCTTGGGGTTCCTGCCGGGGGCGGGCAGCATACATATGTCCGTTCCGTGGGAACCACCGGGGAGATGTCAGAGCCCGTGAAACCCCGAAAGACAGACCCTTAAAGGCCCGCAAGCCCTTGGGGTGAACGTCTGGGGCGGGCAGCATACATACACCCCGGTCGGGAACCACAGGGAGGTGAGGTCAGAGCCCGTGAAACCCCGAAAGACAGACCCTTAAAGGCCCGCAAGCCCTTGGGGTGAACGTCTGGGGCGGGCAGCATACACACTCTCCACGGCGGGCCGCGAAGACTTAGCGGGCGCAGCCGCCGGAGCGGGCCGCCGACGAGGCCTGAAACGCGGGGTGCGGCCGGGACCGTTCCCCCCTTGCATTTCGCTGGATGATCAGACAGTCGCAAAGAACCGTCTGAAAATCCCGGGCCAAGTCCAGAAAGTGTCCGTAAAAGAGCTAGCGGGGCCCAGCCACTTTCCTCCAGCAAGTGCCCTTAGCTCAGTTTTGACCTCTCTCATTGCACTAAGTGTCTTCAAAAACCCAGTTCCTGTATTTCCCCCGGCACCGTAGAGAAATGCTGACAGCCTGGAACACTGTGGCGGCTGCACACGGCACTCCCTTGCCCGCCGCGAGCAGCCTAGCCCCGCCTAAGACCCGCGAGAACCGCCCATCGGCACACGGCCCGCTGTGCGCCCGAGCCGTTTGGTGTAAAAACTGTCCAAAAGTGGTTTCGACCACTTAGGAACATCGTAGAGACTCGAAATAAAAAGCATTTTGTTGGAAAAGCGATTCTGAGGAAGGCTGTGTCAAAATTAATTTCGGGAAATGTCGTTTACCCCCCCCCAAATGGCTCCGAAGTACCCCCCCCCCACCCCCCCCCTAAAAAACCGTGTTCCGGGGTTTTTTCGAGAAAACAAACACACGGGGTATATAGAGGGGACTGAGACGAATCGAATGACGTGCTTTGCAAAGAAATCGGGGGCTCACAGCCCCCCCAGGAGAGGTTCAAAAGTCGGAGGACTGGTCACCTAACTCCCATTGAAGTCAATGGGGGAAAAATGAAAACTGTCAAAAAGGCTTAAAATTGTTCAAAAACCCACTGGGGCAGTAGATAATCATCCTATTTGAATTTTAAAAGTCTTAGTTTGGCGAAAAAATACCTTTTAATAATTGTTTTAGGGGTCAGAAAAATCAGCTCCGGCTGCCTGGTCACCTAGGGGAGATAGAAAATTTTTCTAAGTTTTTCACTCGGCCGCCTGGTCCCCTAACTCGAAAATTTTAAAGTGCTCCCATCGGTCCCGGGATAGGGTGGCTGATAGCTGGGAGCCCCCTGAGCACTGCCCCGGTGTTAGTTTTCGGAGAAATGCCTCCGTTGATTTGTTATGATTTTTTTTCCGCCGGCCGCCTGGTCGCCCTAATGCAAAGTCAATGGGAGTGAGGAGATAGAAAATTTTTCAAAGTTTTTCACTCGGCCGCCTGGTCCCCTAACTCGAAAATTTTAAAGTGCTCCCATCGGTCCCGGGATAGGGTGGCTGATAGCTGGGAGCCCCCTGAGCACTGCCCCGGTGTTAGTTTTCGGAGAAATGCCCCCGTTGATTTGTTATGATTTTTTTTCCGCCGGCCGCCTGGTCGCCCTAATGCAAAGTCAATGGGAGTGAGGAGATAGAAAATTTTTCAAAGTTTTTCACCCGGCCACAAACGACTCCAAAACACACTGGGGCTGTGGCTGGGACTCTCACCAGGACTGCCCCCTACTTTATTTATGGATTAAAAAGCATTCTATATTAATTTTTCGATTTTTGGGACCCGGGACGCCTGGTCACCTAACTCCCCTTCTATCCCTATGGGGGGGGACGGGGACATCGAAAACGCTCCCATCGCTGCCGAGGCACGCTGCGGGGACTCTCCCTACCATCGCCCCATGCTTCCTTTGAAGAATATATGACGTTTTTCAATTTTCACCGACATTTGAAAATCAAAACTTCAGAACATTTCATAGTTATTCTCAATGGGTTGTCTAGGGGCACACATCTCTAAACTGGGGGAAATGCTCAAAATGATTAAAAAGAAAAACAATGCCCCCAGACCCGGGGGGCTGATAGCTGGGAGCCCCCTGAGCACAGCCCCGGTGTTAGTTTCTGGAGAAATGCCCCCGTTGATTTGTTATGATTTTTTTTCCGCCGGCCGCCTGGTCGCCCTAATGTAAAGTCAATGGGAGTGAGGAGATAGAATATTTTTCAAAGTTTTTCACTCGGCCGTCTGGTCCCCTGACTCGAAAATTTTAAAGTGCTCCCATCGGTCCCAGGGTAGGGTGGCTGATAGCTGGGAGCCCCCTGAGCACTGCCCCGGTGTTAGTTTCTGGAGAAATGCCCCCGTTGATTTGTTATGATTTTTTTTCCGCCGGCCGCCTGGTCGCCCTAATGCAAAGTCAATGGGAGTGAGGAGATAGAATATTTTTCAAAGTTTTTCACTCGGCCGTCTGGTCCCCTGACTCGAAAATTTTAAAGTGCTCCCATCGGTCCCAGGGTAGGGTGGCTGATAGCTGGGAGCCCCCTGAGCACTGCCCCGGTGTTAGTTTCTGGAGAAATGCCCCCGTTGATTTGTTATGATTTTTTTTCCGCCGGCCGCCTGGTCGCCCTAATGCAAAGTCAATGGGAGTGAGGAGATAGAATATTTTTCAAAGTTTTTCACTCGGCCGTCTGGTCCCCTGACTCGAAAATTTTAAAGTGCTCCCATCGGTCCCAGGGTAGGGTGGCTGATAGCTGGGAGCCCCCTGAGCACAGCCCCGGTGTTAGTTTCTGGAGAAATGCCCCCGTTGATTTGTTATGATTTTTTTTCCGCCGGCCGCCTGGTCGCCCTAATGCAAAGTCAATGGGAGTGAGGAGATAGAATATTTTTCAAAGTTTTTCACTCGGCCGTCTGGTCCCCTGACTCGAAAATTTTAAAGTGCTCCCATCGGTCCCAGGGTAGGGTGGCTGATAGCTGGGAGCCCCCTGAGCACTGCCCCGGTGTTAGTTTCTGGAGAAATGCCCCCGTTGATTTGTTATGATTTTTTTTCCGCCGGCCGCCTGGTCGCCCTAATGCAAAGTCAATGGGAGTGAGGAGATAGAATATTTTTCAAAGTTTTTCACTCGGCCGTCTGGTCCCCTGACTCGAAAATTTTAAAGTGCTCCCATCGGTCCCAGGGTAGGGTGGCTGATAGCTGGGAGCCCCCTGAGCACAGCCCCGGTGTTAGTTTCTGGAGAAATGCCCCCGTTGATTTGTTATGATTTTTTTTCCGCCGGCCGCCTGGTCGCCCTAATGCAAAGTCAATGGGAGTGAGGAGATAGAATATTTTTCAAAGTTTTTCACTCGGCCGTCTGGTCCCCTGACTCGAAAATTTTAAAGTGCTCCCATCGGTCCCGGGATAGGGTGGCTGATAGCTGGGAGCCTCCTGAGCACTGCCCCGGTGTTAGTTTCTGGAGAAATGCCCCCGTTGATTTGTTATGATTTTTTTTCCGCCGGCCGCCTGGTCGCCCTAATGCAAAGTCAATGGGAGTGAGGAGATAGAATATTTTTCAAAGTTTTTCACTCGGCCGTCTGGTCCCCTGACTCGAAAATTTTAAAGTGCTCCCATCGGTCCCAGGGTAGGGTGGCTGATAGCTGGGAGCCCCCTGAGCACAGCCCCGGTGTTAGTTTCTGGAGAAATGCCCCCGTTGATTTGTTATGATTTTTTTTCCGCCGGCCGCCTGGTCGCCCTAATGCAAAGTCAATGGGAGTGAGGAGATAGAATATTTTTCAAAGTTTTTCACTCGGCCGTCTGGTCCCCTGACTCGAAAATTTTAAAGTGCTCCCATCGGTCCCGGGATAGGGTGGCTGATAGCTGGGAGCCTCCTGAGCACTGCCCCGGTGTTAGTTTCTGGAGAAATGCCCCCGTTGATTTGTTATGATCCGTAGTTGCCGGCCGGCCGCCCGGCATTGCTCTATCGGATGGAGCGTGGGCTGGCTATGGGAGATTTAGCGATTTTCGGAACCGGCCCCGATGGCCCCCCAAACCGGGTGGCCACGAGGTGGGACCCCCCTGAGCACTGCCCCGGTGTTAGTTTTCCGAGAAATGCCCCCGTTGATTTGTTATGATCCGTAGTTGCCGGCCGGCCGCCCGGCATTGCTCTATCGGATGGAGCGTGGGCTGGCTATGGGAGATTTAGCGATTTTCGGAACCGGCCCCGATCGCCCCCCAAACCGGGTGGCCACGAGGTGGGACCCCCCTGAGCACTGCCCCGGTGTTAGTTTTCGGAGAAATGCCCCCGTTGATTTGTTATGATCCGTAGTTGCCGGCCGGCCGCCCGGCATTGCTCTATCGGATGGAGCGTGTGCTGGCTATGGGAGATTTAGCGATTTTCGGAACCGGCCCCGATCGCCCCCCAAACCGGGTGGCCACGAGGTGGGACCCCCCTGAGCACTGCCCCGGTGTTAGTTTTCGGAGAAATGCCCCCGTTGATTTGTTATGATCCGTAGTTGCCGGCCGGCCGCCCGGCATTGCTCTATCGGATGGAGCGTGGGCTGGCTATGGGAGATTTAGCGATTTTCGGAACCGGCCCCGATCGCCCCCCAAACCGGGTGGCCACGAGGTGGGACCCCCCTGAGCACTGCCCCGGTGTTAGTTTTCGGAGAAATGCCCCCGTTGATTTGTTACGATTATTTTTCGCCCAGGCGATGTGCCTTTTCATTTTGTTTTGCACTTTCCTTCATTCCTTGGTGCATGCTACCATCTAACGGACACATTTCGGTACTGCAGTTTGAAAGTAATTTCCCCGTCTAGGGATCTCTCAATGCCCTGGGCTGCGAAAGGAGGGCAAGGACACCCTATGTTCTCATGAGTGCAAAGCCCCCCCGGCTTCAAGGCATTCCAAAAGGAAAACCGGAGACACTGCTGTACACACACACACACACACACACACACACACACACACACACACACACACACACACACACACACACAGAGAGAGAGAGAGAGAGAGAGAGAGAGAGAGAGAGAGATAGAGAGAGAGTAGTCACACAGTGGAATAAACTCCCCAGCGATGTGGTAGAAGCTGAAAGTTGGGGAACATTGTGATGGTCTATATTTCTTGGCAGATAATAAAAGATGCTCTTATCATGCCTCCGTTGATGTGTTATGATCCATAGGTTGCCGGCCGCCCGGCATTGCTCTGATCGGATGGACCGTGGGCTGCCTATGGCAGAGTATGGGCGATTCTTCAGCCGGCCCCGATGGCCCCCCAAACCGGGTGGCCACGAGGTGGGACCCCCCTGAGCACTGCCCCGGTGTTAGTTTTCGGAGAAATGCCCCCGTTGATTTCTTATGATCCGTAGTTGCCGGCCGGCCGCCCGGCATTGCTCTATCGGATGGAGCGTGGGCTGGCTATGGGAGATTTAGCGATTTTCGGAACCGGCCCCGATCGCCCCCCAAACCGGGTGGCCACGAGGTGGGACCCCCCTGAGCACTGCCCCGGTGTTAGTTTTCGGAGAAATGCCCCCGTTGATTTGTTATGATCCGTAGTTGCCGGCCGGCCGCCCGGCATTGCTCTATCGGATGGAGCGTGGGCTGGCTATGGGAGATTTAGCGATTTTCGGAACCGGCCCCGATCGCCCCCCAAACCGGGTGGCCACGAGGTGGGACCCCCCTGAGCACTGCCCCGGTGTTAGTTTTCGGAGAAATGCCCCCGTTGATTTGTTATGATCCGTAGTTGCCGGCCGGCCGCCCGGCATTGCTCTATCGGATGGAGCGTGGGCTGGCTATGGGAGATTTAGCGATTTTCGGAACCGGCCCCGATCGCCCCCCAAACCGGGTGGCCACGAGGTGGGACCCCCCTGAGCACTGCCCCGGTGTTAGTTTTCGGAGAAATGCCCCCGTTGATTTGTTATGATCCGTAGTTGCCGGCCGGCCGCCCGGCATTGCTCTATCGGATGGAGCGTGGGCTGGCTATGGGAGATTTAGCGATTTTCGGAACCGGCCCCGATCGCCCCCCAAACCGGGTGGCCACGAGGTGGGACCCCCCTGAGCACTGCCCCGGTGTTAGTTTTCGGAGAAATGCCCCCGTTGATTTGTTACGATTATTTTTCGCCCAGGCGATGTGCCTTTTCATTTTGTTTTGCACTTTCCTTCATTCCTTGGTGCATGCTGCCATCTAACGGACACATTTCGGTACTGCAGTTTGAAAGTAATTTCCCCGTCTAGGGATCTCTCTCTCGTCTAGGGACACTGCTGTACACACACACACACACACACACACACACACACACACACACACACACACACACACACACACACACAGTGAGAGAGAGGGAGAGATAGAGAGAGAGAGAGGTGGAGAGGGAGAGAGAGGTGGAGATAGAGAGATGGAGATAGAGATGGAGATAGAGAGAGATGGAGATAGAGAGAGAGATGGAGATGGAGAGAGAGATGGTGATAGAGAGATAGAGATAGAGAGAGAGATGGTGATAGAGAGAGAGATGGTGATAGAGAGATGGAGATAGAGAGAGAGATGGTGATAGAGAGAGAGTCGTCACACTCTGGAACAAACTCCCCAGAAGCTGAAAGTTGGGGAACATTATGATGATCTTTATTTCTTGGCAGATAATAAATGATGATCTTACAGAGGGCGACTTACAACACCAGTGCAAACATACAGCGAAGGACAAGGCATCAATCGCGACAGAATCCCTTGAGTTAAAGCAGCAGATTCAGAATAACACACGTCAAAACAGACTGGAGACTAAAACGAGCACGAAAGGTGTCGAATATGTGGCCTCCTCTCGCTTGTAAACTCTCTCGTGTTCCTGTCGATGGGGTCGGCGGCTCGGGGCAGCGGCCTAGCAGCAGCAGGCAGGCCACCCGGCTGCCTGGGGCTGACCTCCGGGGCAGGCAGGCAGGCAGACCTCCAGGGCAGGCAGGCAGGCAGGCAGGCAGACCTCCAGGGCTAACAGGCTGACCTCCAGGGCTGGCAGGCTGACCTCCAGGGCTGGAAGGCAGGATGGCAGACCTCCAGGGCAGGCAGGCAGGCAGGCAGGCAGGCAGGCAGACCTCCAGGGCTGGCAGGGAGACCTCCAGGGCTGGCAGGCAGGCAGGCAGGGCTGTGTGGCTGGGGAGGGCAGGCTGGCAGGCAGGTAGGCCGTGCTGCTGCCAGGGCTGGAAGGCTGACCTCCAGGGCAGGCAGGCAGGCAGACCTCCAGGGCAGGCAGGCAGGTAGGCCGTGCTGCTGCCAGGGCTGGCAGGCTGACCTCCAGGGCAGGCAGGCAGGCAGGCAGACCTCCAGGGCTGGCAGGCTGACCTCCAGGGCAGGCAGGCAGGCAGGCAGGCAGACCTCCAGGGCTAACAGGCTGACCTCCAGGGCTGGCAGGCTGACCTCCAGGGCTGGAAGGCAGGATGGCAGACCTCCAGGGCAGGCAGGCAGGCAGGCAGGCAGGCAGGCAGACCTCCAGGGCTGGCAGGGAGACCTCCAGGGCTGGCAGGCAGGCAGGCAGGGCTGTGTGGCTGGGGAGGGCAGGCTGGCAGGCAGGTAGGCCGTGCTGCTGCCAGGGCTGGAAGGCTGACCTCCAGGGCAGGCAGGCAGGCAGACCTCGAGGGCAGGCAGGCAGGTAGGCCGTGCTGCTACCAGGGCAGGCAGGCAGACCTCCAGGGCTAACAGGCTGACCTCCAGGGCAGGCAGTGCTGCTACCAGGGCTGGATAGCAGACCTCCAGGGCTGGATAGCAGACCTCCAGGGCAGGCAGTGCTGCTACCAGGGCAGGCAGGCTGTCCTCCAGGGCTGGATAGCAGACCTCCAGGGCAGGCAGTGCTGCTACCAGGGCTGGATAGCAGACCTCCAGGGCAGGCAGTGCTGCTACCAGGGCAGGCAGTGCTGCTGCCAGGGCTGGATGGCAGGCAGGCAGACCTCCAGGGCTAACAGGCTGACCTCCAGGGCAGGCAGGCAGACCTCCAGGGCTAACAGGCTGACCTCCAGGGCAGGCAGTGCTGCTACCAGGGCAGGCAGGCTGTCCTCCAGGGCTGGATAGCAGACCTCCAGGGCAGGCAGTGCTGCTACCAGGGCAGGCAGGCTGTCCTCCAGGGCTGGATAGCAGACCTCCAGGGCAGGCAGTGCTGCTACCAGGGCAGGCAGGCTGTCCTCCAGGGCTGGATGGCAGGCAGGCAGACCTCCAGGGATGGATAGCAGACCTCCAGGGCTGGAAGGCAGGCAGGCAGACCTCCAGGGCAGGCAGTGCTGCTACCAGGGCTGGATAGCAGACCTCCAGGGCTAACAGGCAGACCTCCAGGGCTGGAAGGCAGGCAGTGCTGCTACCAGGGCAGGCAGGCTGTCCTCCAGGGCTAACAGGCAGACCTCCAGGGCAGGCAGTGCTGCTACCAGGGCTGGATAGCAGACCTCCAGGGCTGGATAGCAGACCTCCAGGGCTAACAGGCAGACCTCCAGGGCAGGCAGTGCTGCTACCAGGGCTGGATAGCAGACCTCCAGGGCTGGAAGGCAGGCAGGCAGACCTCCAGGGCAGGCAGTGCTGCTACCAGGGCTGGATAGCAGACCTCCAGGGCTAACAGGCAGACCTCCAGGGCTGGCAGTGCTGCTACCAGGGCTGGATAGCAGACCTCCAGGGCTGGATAGCAGACCTCCAGGGCTAACAGGCAGACCTCCAGGGCTGGCAGGCTGACCTCCAGGGCAGGCAGGCAGGCAGGCAGACCTCCAGGGCTGGATAGCTGACCTCCAGGGCTGGATAGCAGACCTCCAGGGCTAACAGGCTGACCTCCAGGGCTAACAGGCAGACCTCCAGGGCAGGCAGGCAGACCTCCAGGGCAGGCAGTGCTGCTACCAGGGCTGGATAGCAGACCTCCAGGGCTAACAGGCAGACCTCCAGGGCTGGCAGTGCTGCTACCAGGGCTGGATAGCAGACCTCCAGGGCTGGATAGCAGACCTCCAGGGCTAACAGGCAGACCTCCAGGGCAGGCAGGCAGACCTCCAGGGCTGGATAGCTGACCTCCAGGGCTGGATAGCAGACCTCCAGGGCTAACAGGCTGACCTCCAGGGCTAACAGGCAGACCTCCAGGGCAGGCAGGCAGACCTCCAGGGCAGGCAGTGCTGCTACCAGGGCTGGATAGCAGACCTCCAGGGCTAACAGGCAGACCTCCAGGGCTGGAAGGCAGGCAGTGCTGCTACCAGGGCAGGCAGGCTGTCCTCCAGGGCTGGAAGGCAGACCTCCAGGGCAGGCAGGCAGACCTCCAGGGCAGGCAGTGCTGCTACCAGGGCTGGATAGCAGACCTCCAGGGCTGGAAGGCAGGCAGGCAGACCTCCAGGGCAGGCAGTGCTGCTACCAGGGCTGGATAGCAGACCTCCAGGGCTGGAAGGCAGACCTCCAGGGCAGGCAGGCAGACCTCCAGGGCAGGCAGTGCTGCTACCAGGGCTGGATAGCAGACCTCCAGGGCTAACAGGCAGACCTCCAGGGCTGGCAGGCTGACCTCCAGGGCAGGCAGGCAGGCAGGCAGACCTCCAGGGCTGGATAGCAGACCTCCAGGGCTGGATAGCTGACCTCCAGGGCTGGATAGCAGACCTCCAGGGCTAACAGGCAGACCTCCAGGGCTGGCAGTGCTGCTACCAGGGCAGGCAGGCTGTCCTCCAGGGCTGGATAGCAGACCTCCAGGGCAGGCAGTGCTGCTACCAGGGCAGGCAGGCTGTCCTCCAGGGCTGGATAGCAGACCTCCAGGGCAGGCAGTGCTGCTACCAGGGCTGGATAGCAGACCTCCAGGGCAGGCAGTGCTGCTACCAGGGCAGGCAGTGCTGCTACCAGGGCAGGCAGGCTGTCCTCCAGGGCTGGATAGCAGACCTCCAGGGCAGGCAGTGCTGCTGCCAGGGCAGGCAGGCAGACCTCCAGGGCTAACAGGCTGACCTCCAGGGCTAACAGGCAGACCTCCAGGGCTGGCAGGCTGACCTCCAGGGCTGGAAGGCAGGATGGCAGACCTCCAGGGCAGGCAGGCAGGCAGGCAGGCAGGCAGGCAGACCTCCAGGGCTGGCAGGGAGACCTCCAGGGCTGGCAGGCAGGCAGGCAGGGCTGTGTGGCTGGGGAGGGCAGGCTGGCAGGCAGGTAGGCCGTGCTGCTGCCAGGGCTGGAAGGCTGACCTCCAGGGCAGGCAGGCAGGCAGACCTCGAGGGCAGGCAGGCAGGTAGGCCGTGCTGCTACCAGGGCAGGCAGGCAGACCTCCAGGGCTAACAGGCTGACCTCCAGGGCAGGCAGTGCTGCTACCAGGGCTGGATAGCAGACCTCCAGGGCTGGATAGCAGACCTCCAGGGCTAACAGGCAGACCTCCAGGGCTGGCAGGCAGGCAGGCAGACCTCCAGGGCAGGCAGTGCTGCTACCAGGGCTGGATAGCAGACCTCCAGGGCAGGCAGTGCTGCTACCAGGGCAGGCAGTGCTGCTGCCAGGGCTGGATGGCAGGCAGGCAGACCTCCAGGGCTAACAGGCTGACCTCCAGGGCAGGCAGGCTGTCCTCCAGGGCTGGATAGCAGACCTCCAGGGCAGGCAGTGCTGCTACCAGGGCAGGCAGGCTGTCCTCCAGGGCTGGATAGCAGACCTCCAGGGCAGGCAGTGCTGCTACCAGGGCAGGCAGGCTGTCCTCCAGGGCTGGATAGCAGACCTCCAGGGCAGGCAGTGCTGCTACCAGGGCAGGCAGGCTGTCCTCCAGGGCTGGATAGCAGACCTCCAGGGCAGGCAGTGCTGCTACCAGGGCTGGATAGCAGACCTCCAGGGCTGGATGGCAGGCAGGCAGACCTCCAGGGATGGATAGCAGACCTCCAGGGCTGGAAGGCAGGCAGGCAGACCTCCAGGGCAGGCAGTGCTGCTACCAGGGCTGGATAGCAGACCTCCAGGGCTAACAGGCAGACCTCCAGGGCTGGAAGGCAGGCAGTGCTGCTACCAGGGCAGGCAGGCTGTCCTCCAGGGCTGGAAGGCAGACCTCCAGGGCTGGCAGTGCTGCTACCAGGGCTGGATAGCAGACCTCCAGGGCAGGCAGGCAGACCTCCAGGGCAGGCAGTGCTGCTACCAGGGCTGGATAGCAGACCTCCAGGGCTGGATAGCAGACCTCCAGGGCTAACAGGCAGACCTCCAGGGCTGGCAGGCAGGCAGGCAGACCTCCAGGGCAGGCAGTGCTGCTACCAGGGCTGGATAGCAGACCTCCAGGGCAGGCAGTGCTGCTACCAGGGCAGGCAGTGCTGCTGCCAGGGCTGGATGGCAGGCAGGCAGACCTCCAGGGCTAACAGGCTGACCTCCAGGGCAGGCAGGCTGTCCTCCAGGGCTGGATAGCAGACCTCCAGGGCAGGCAGTGCTGCTACCAGGGCAGGCAGGCTGTCCTCCAGGGCTGGATAGCAGACCTCCAGGGCAGGCAGTGCTGCTACCAGGGCAGGCAGGCTGTCCTCCAGGGCTGGATAGCAGACCTCCAGGGCAGGCAGTGCTGCTACCAGGGCAGGCAGGCTGTCCTCCAGGGCTGGATAGCAGACCTCCAGGGCAGGCAGTGCTGCTACCAGGGCTGGATAGCAGACCTCCAGGGCTGGATGGCAGGCAGGCAGACCTCCAGGGATGGATAGCAGACCTCCAGGGCTGGAAGGCAGGCAGGCAGACCTCCAGGGCAGGCAGTGCTGCTACCAGGGCTGGATAGCAGACCTCCAGGGCTAACAGGCAGACCTCCAGGGCTGGAAGGCAGGCAGTGCTGCTACCAGGGCAGGCAGGCAGACCTCCAGGGCTAACAGGCTGACCTCCAGGGCAGGCAGTGCTGCTACCAGGGCTGGATAGCAGACCTCCAGGGCTAACAGGCAGACCTCCAGGGCTGGAAGGCAGGCAGTGCTGCTACCAGGGCAGGCAGGCTGTCCTCCAGGGCTGGAAGGCAGACCTCCAGGGCAGGCAGGCAGACCTCCAGGGCAGGCAGTGCTGCTACCAGGGCTGGATAGCAGACCTCCAGGGCTGGAAGGCAGGCAGGCAGACCTCCAGGGCAGGCAGTGCTGCTACCAGGGCTGGATAGCAGACCTCCAGGGCTAACAGGCAGACCTCCAGGGCTGGAAGGCAGGCAGTGCTGCTACCAGGGCAGGCAGTGCTGCTACCAGGGCAGGCAGGCAGACCTCCAGGGCTAACAGGCTGACCTCCAGGGCAGGCAGTGCTGCTACCAGGGCTGGATAGCAGACCTCCAGGGCTAACAGGCAGACCTCCAGGGCTGGAAGGCAGGCAGTGCTGCTACCAGGGCAGGCAGGCTGTCCTCCAGGGCTGGAAGGCAGACCTCCAGGGCAGGCAGGCAGACCTCCAGGGCAGGCAGTGCTGCTACCAGGGCTGGATAGCAGACCTCCAGGGCTAACAGGCAGACCTCCAGGGCTGGAAGGCAGGCAGTGCTGCTACCAGGGCAGGCAGGCTGTCCTCCAGGGCTGGAAGGCAGACCTCCAGGGCAGGCAGGCAGACCTCCAGGGCAGGCAGTGCTGCTACCAGGGCTGGATAGCAGACCTCCAGGGCTGGAAGGCAGGCAGGCAGACCTCCAGGGCAGGCAGTGCTGCTACCAGGGCTGGATAGCAGACCTCCAGGGCTGGAAGGCAGACCTCCAGGGCAGGCAGGCAGACCTCCAGGGCAGGCAGTGCTGCTACCAGGGCTGGATAGCAGACCTCCAGGGCTAACAGGCAGACCTCCAGGGCTGGCAGGCTGACCTCCAGGGCAGGCAGGCAGGCAGGCAGACCTCCAGGGCTGGATAGCAGACCTCCAGGGCTGGATAGCTGACCTCCAGGGCTGGATAGCAGACCTCCAGGGCTAACAGGCAGACCTCCAGGGCTGGCAGTGCTGCTACCAGGGCAGGCAGGCTGTCCTCCAGGGCTGGATAGCAGACCTCCAGGGCAGGCAGTGCTGCTACCAGGGCAGGCAGGCTGTCCTCCAGGGCTGGATAGCAGACCTCCAGGGCAGGCAGTGCTGCTACCAGGGCTGGATAGCAGACCTCCAGGGCAGGCAGTGCTGCTACCAGGGCAGGCAGTGCTGCTACCAGGGCAGGCAGGCTGTCCTCCAGGGCTGGATAGCAGACCTCCAGGGCAGGCAGTGCTGCTGCCAGGGCAGGCAGGCAGACCTCCAGGGCTAACAGGCTGACCTCCAGGGCTAACAGGCAGACCTCCAGGGCTGGCAGGCTGACCTCCAGGGCTGGAAGGCAGGATGGCAGACCTCCAGGGCAGGCAGGCAGGCAGGCAGGCAGGCAGGCAGACCTCCAGGGCTGGCAGGGAGACCTCCAGGGCTGGCAGGCAGGCAGGCAGGGCTGTGTGGCTGGGGAGGGCAGGCTGGCAGGCAGGTAGGCCGTGCTGCTGCCAGGGCTGGAAGGCTGACCTCCAGGGCAGGCAGGCAGGCAGACCTCGAGGGCAGGCAGGCAGGTAGGCCGTGCTGCTACCAGGGCAGGCAGGCAGACCTCCAGGGCTAACAGGCTGACCTCCAGGGCAGGCAGTGCTGCTACCAGGGCTGGATAGCAGACCTCCAGGGCTGGATAGCAGACCTCCAGGGCTAACAGGCAGACCTCCAGGGCTGGCAGGCAGGCAGGCAGACCTCCAGGGCAGGCAGTGCTGCTACCAGGGCTGGATAGCAGACCTCCAGGGCAGGCAGTGCTGCTACCAGGGCAGGCAGTGCTGCTGCCAGGGCTGGATGGCAGGCAGGCAGACCTCCAGGGCTAACAGGCTGACCTCCAGGGCAGGCAGGCTGTCCTCCAGGGCTGGATAGCAGACCTCCAGGGCAGGCAGTGCTGCTACCAGGGCAGGCAGGCTGTCCTCCAGGGCTGGATAGCAGACCTCCAGGGCAGGCAGTGCTGCTACCAGGGCAGGCAGGCTGTCCTCCAGGGCTGGATAGCAGACCTCCAGGGCAGGCAGTGCTGCTACCAGGGCAGGCAGGCTGTCCTCCAGGGCTGGATAGCAGACCTCCAGGGCAGGCAGTGCTGCTACCAGGGCTGGATAGCAGACCTCCAGGGCTGGATGGCAGGCAGGCAGACCTCCAGGGATGGATAGCAGACCTCCAGGGCTGGAAGGCAGGCAGGCAGACCTCCAGGGCAGGCAGTGCTGCTACCAGGGCTGGATAGCAGACCTCCAGGGCTAACAGGCAGACCTCCAGGGCTGGAAGGCAGGCAGTGCTGCTACCAGGGCAGGCAGGCAGACCTCCAGGGCTAACAGGCTGACCTCCAGGGCAGGCAGTGCTGCTACCAGGGCTGGATAGCAGACCTCCAGGGCTAACAGGCAGACCTCCAGGGCTGGAAGGCAGGCAGTGCTGCTACCAGGGCAGGCAGGCTGTCCTCCAGGGCTGGAAGGCAGACCTCCAGGGCAGGCAGGCAGACCTCCAGGGCAGGCAGTGCTGCTACCAGGGCTGGATAGCAGACCTCCAGGGCTGGAAGGCAGGCAGGCAGACCTCCAGGGCAGGCAGTGCTGCTACCAGGGCTGGATAGCAGACCTCCAGGGCTAACAGGCAGACCTCCAGGGCTGGAAGGCAGGCAGTGCTGCTACCAGGGCAGGCAGGCTGTCCTCCAGGGCTGGAAGGCAGACCTCCAGGGCAGGCAGGCAGACCTCCAGGGCAGGCAGTGCTGCTACCAGGGCTGGATAGCAGACCTCCAGGGCTGGAAGGCAGGCAGGCAGACCTCCAGGGCAGGCAGTGCTGCTACCAGGGCTGGATAGCAGACCTCCAGGGCTAACAGGCAGACCTCCAGGGCTGGAAGGCAGGCAGTGCTGCTACCAGGGCAGGCAGGCTGTCCTCCAGGGCTGGAAGGCAGACCTCCAGGGCTGGCAGTGCTGCTACCAGGGCTGGATAGCAGACCTCCAGGGCAGGCAGGCAGACCTCCAGGGCAGGCAGTGCTGCTACCAGGGCTGGATAGCAGACCTCCAGGGCTGGATAGCAGACCTCCAGGGCTAACAGGCAGACCTCCAGGGCTGGCAGGCAGGCAGGCAGACCTCCAGGGCAGGCAGTGCTGCTACCAGGGCTGGATAGCAGACCTCCAGGGCAGGCAGTGCTGCTACCAGGGCAGGCAGTGCTGCTGCCAGGGCTGGATGGCAGGCAGGCAGACCTCCAGGGCTAACAGGCTGACCTCCAGGGCAGGCAGGCTGTCCTCCAGGGCTGGATAGCAGACCTCCAGGGCAGGCAGTGCTGCTACCAGGGCAGGCAGGCTGTCCTCCAGGGCTGGATAGCAGACCTCCAGGGCAGGCAGTGCTGCTACCAGGGCAGGCAGGCTGTCCTCCAGGGCTGGATAGCAGACCTCCAGGGCAGGCAGTGCTGCTACCAGGGCAGGCAGGCTGTCCTCCAGGGCTGGATAGCAGACCTCCAGGGCAGGCAGTGCTGCTACCAGGGCTGGATAGCAGACCTCCAGGGCTGGATGGCAGGCAGGCAGACCTCCAGGGATGGATAGCAGACCTCCAGGGCTGGAAGGCAGGCAGGCAGACCTCCAGGGCAGGCAGTGCTGCTACCAGGGCTGGATAGCAGACCTCCAGGGCTAACAGGCAGACCTCCAGGGCTGGAAGGCAGGCAGTGCTGCTACCAGGGCAGGCAGGCAGACCTCCAGGGCTAACAGGCTGACCTCCAGGGCAGGCAGTGCTGCTACCAGGGCTGGATAGCAGACCTCCAGGGCTAACAGGCAGACCTCCAGGGCTGGAAGGCAGGCAGTGCTGCTACCAGGGCAGGCAGGCTGTCCTCCAGGGCTGGAAGGCAGACCTCCAGGGCAGGCAGGCAGACCTCCAGGGCAGGCAGTGCTGCTACCAGGGCTGGATAGCAGACCTCCAGGGCTGGAAGGCAGGCAGGCAGACCTCCAGGGCAGGCAGTGCTGCTACCAGGGCTGGATAGCAGACCTCCAGGGCTAACAGGCAGACCTCCAGGGCTGGAAGGCAGGCAGTGCTGCTACCAGGGCAGGCAGTGCTGCTACCAGGGCAGGCAGGCAGACCTCCAGGGCTAACAGGCTGACCTCCAGGGCAGGCAGTGCTGCTACCAGGGCTGGATAGCAGACCTCCAGGGCTAACAGGCAGACCTCCAGGGCTGGAAGGCAGGCAGTGCTGCTACCAGGGCAGGCAGGCTGTCCTCCAGGGCTGGAAGGCAGACCTCCAGGGCAGGCAGGCAGACCTCCAGGGCAGGCAGTGCTGCTACCAGGGCTGGATAGCAGACCTCCAGGGCTAACAGGCAGACCTCCAGGGCTGGAAGGCAGGCAGTGCTGCTACCAGGGCAGGCAGGCTGTCCTCCAGGGCTGGAAGGCAGACCTCCAGGGCAGGCAGGCAGACCTCCAGGGCAGGCAGTGCTGCTACCAGGGCTGGATAGCAGACCTCCAGGGCTGGAAGGCAGGCAGGCAGACCTCCAGGGCAGGCAGTGCTGCTACCAGGGCTGGATAGCAGACCTCCAGGGCTGGAAGGCAGACCTCCAGGGCAGGCAGGCAGACCTCCAGGGCAGGCAGTGCTGCTACCAGGGCTGGATAGCAGACCTCCAGGGCTAACAGGCAGACCTCCAGGGCTGGCAGGCTGACCTCCAGGGCAGGCAGGCAGGCAGGCAGACCTCCAGGGCTGGATAGCAGACCTCCAGGGCTGGATAGCTGACCTCCAGGGCTGGATAGCAGACCTCCAGGGCTAACAGGCAGACCTCCAGGGCTGGCAGTGCTGCTACCAGGGCAGGCAGGCTGTCCTCCAGGGCTGGATAGCAGACCTCCAGGGCAGGCAGTGCTGCTACCAGGGCAGGCAGGCTGTCCTCCAGGGCTGGATAGCAGACCTCCAGGGCAGGCAGTGCTGCTACCAGGGCTGGATAGCAGACCTCCAGGGCAGGCAGTGCTGCTACCAGGGCAGGCAGTGCTGCTACCAGGGCAGGCAGGCTGTCCTCCAGGGCTGGATAGCAGACCTCCAGGGCAGGCAGTGCTGCTGCCAGGGCAGGCAGGCAGACCTCCAGGGCTAACAGGCTGACCTCCAGGGCTAACAGGCAGACCTCCAGGGCTGGCAGGCTGACCTCCAGGGCTGGAAGGCAGGATGGCAGACCTCCAGGGCAGGCAGGCAGGCAGGCAGGCAGGCAGGCAGACCTCCAGGGCTGGCAGGGAGACCTCCAGGGCTGGCAGGCAGGCAGGCAGGGCTGTGTGGCTGGGGAGGGCAGGCTGGCAGGCAGGTAGGCCGTGCTGCTGCCAGGGCTGGAAGGCTGACCTCCAGGGCAGGCAGGCAGGCAGACCTCGAGGGCAGGCAGGCAGGTAGGCCGTGCTGCTACCAGGGCAGGCAGGCAGACCTCCAGGGCTAACAGGCTGACCTCCAGGGCAGGCAGTGCTGCTACCAGGGCTGGATAGCAGACCTCCAGGGCTGGATAGCAGACCTCCAGGGCTAACAGGCAGACCTCCAGGGCTGGCAGGCAGGCAGGCAGACCTCCAGGGCAGGCAGTGCTGCTACCAGGGCTGGATAGCAGACCTCCAGGGCAGGCAGTGCTGCTACCAGGGCAGGCAGTGCTGCTGCCAGGGCTGGATGGCAGGCAGGCAGACCTCCAGGGCTAACAGGCTGACCTCCAGGGCAGGCAGGCTGTCCTCCAGGGCTGGATAGCAGACCTCCAGGGCAGGCAGTGCTGCTACCAGGGCAGGCAGGCTGTCCTCCAGGGCTGGATAGCAGACCTCCAGGGCAGGCAGTGCTGCTACCAGGGCAGGCAGGCTGTCCTCCAGGGCTGGATAGCAGACCTCCAGGGCAGGCAGTGCTGCTACCAGGGCAGGCAGGCTGTCCTCCAGGGCTGGATAGCAGACCTCCAGGGCAGGCAGTGCTGCTACCAGGGCTGGATAGCAGACCTCCAGGGCTGGATGGCAGGCAGGCAGACCTCCAGGGATGGATAGCAGACCTCCAGGGCTGGAAGGCAGGCAGGCAGACCTCCAGGGCAGGCAGTGCTGCTACCAGGGCTGGATAGCAGACCTCCAGGGCTAACAGGCAGACCTCCAGGGCTGGAAGGCAGGCAGTGCTGCTACCAGGGCAGGCAGGCAGACCTCCAGGGCTAACAGGCTGACCTCCAGGGCAGGCAGTGCTGCTACCAGGGCTGGATAGCAGACCTCCAGGGCTAACAGGCAGACCTCCAGGGCTGGAAGGCAGGCAGTGCTGCTACCAGGGCAGGCAGGCTGTCCTCCAGGGCTGGAAGGCAGACCTCCAGGGCAGGCAGGCAGACCTCCAGGGCAGGCAGTGCTGCTACCAGGGCTGGATAGCAGACCTCCAGGGCTGGAAGGCAGGCAGGCAGACCTCCAGGGCAGGCAGTGCTGCTACCAGGGCTGGATAGCAGACCTCCAGGGCTAACAGGCAGACCTCCAGGGCTGGAAGGCAGGCAGTGCTGCTACCAGGGCAGGCAGGCTGTCCTCCAGGGCTGGAAGGCAGACCTCCAGGGCAGGCAGGCAGACCTCCAGGGCAGGCAGTGCTGCTACCAGGGCTGGATAGCAGACCTCCAGGGCTGGAAGGCAGGCAGGCAGACCTCCAGGGCAGGCAGTGCTGCTACCAGGGCTGGATAGCAGACCTCCAGGGCTAACAGGCAGACCTCCAGGGCTGGAAGGCAGGCAGTGCTGCTACCAGGGCAGGCAGGCTGTCCTCCAGGGCTGGAAGGCAGACCTCCAGGGCTGGCAGTGCTGCTACCAGGGCTGGATAGCAGACCTCCAGGGCAGGCAGGCAGACCTCCAGGGCAGGCAGTGCTGCTACCAGGGCTGGATAGCAGACCTCCAGGGCTGGATAGCAGACCTCCAGGGCTAACAGGCAGACCTCCAGGGCTGGCAGGCAGGCAGGCAGACCTCCAGGGCAGGCAGTGCTGCTACCAGGGCTGGATAGCAGACCTCCAGGGCAGGCAGTGCTGCTACCAGGGCAGGCAGTGCTGCTGCCAGGGCTGGATGGCAGGCAGGCAGACCTCCAGGGCTAACAGGCTGACCTCCAGGGCAGGCAGGCTGTCCTCCAGGGCTGGATAGCAGACCTCCAGGGCAGGCAGTGCTGCTACCAGGGCAGGCAGGCTGTCCTCCAGGGCTGGATAGCAGACCTCCAGGGCAGGCAGTGCTGCTACCAGGGCAGGCAGGCTGTCCTCCAGGGCTGGATAGCAGACCTCCAGGGCAGGCAGTGCTGCTACCAGGGCAGGCAGGCTGTCCTCCAGGGCTGGATAGCAGACCTCCAGGGCAGGCAGTGCTGCTACCAGGGCTGGATAGCAGACCTCCAGGGCTGGATGGCAGGCAGGCAGACCTCCAGGGATGGATAGCAGACCTCCAGGGCTGGAAGGCAGGCAGGCAGACCTCCAGGGCAGGCAGTGCTGCTACCAGGGCTGGATAGCAGACCTCCAGGGCTAACAGGCAGACCTCCAGGGCTGGAAGGCAGGCAGTGCTGCTACCAGGGCAGGCAGGCAGACCTCCAGGGCTAACAGGCTGACCTCCAGGGCAGGCAGTGCTGCTACCAGGGCTGGATAGCAGACCTCCAGGGCTAACAGGCAGACCTCCAGGGCTGGAAGGCAGGCAGTGCTGCTACCAGGGCAGGCAGGCTGTCCTCCAGGGCTGGAAGGCAGACCTCCAGGGCAGGCAGGCAGACCTCCAGGGCAGGCAGTGCTGCTACCAGGGCTGGATAGCAGACCTCCAGGGCTGGAAGGCAGGCAGGCAGACCTCCAGGGCAGGCAGTGCTGCTACCAGGGCTGGATAGCAGACCTCCAGGGCTAACAGGCAGACCTCCAGGGCTGGAAGGCAGGCAGTGCTGCTACCAGGGCAGGCAGGCTGTCCTCCAGGGCTGGAAGGCAGACCTCCAGGGCTGGCAGGCTGACCTCCAGGGCAGGCAGGCCGGGCCCCCGGTGCTGCATCTCGGCCGCTGCCTGGGGCGGACCGGCCCGGGTGCCCTTGCGCTTTTTCGACACCAGGGGGCAGTTGGGTGCCATTCCGTCCCTCGTGTGGCG
>NW_027102754.1:0-2500 GCF_036373705.1 Amia ocellicauda | reverse complement strand
TGGGGTTCCTGCCGGGGGCGGGCAGCATACATATGTCCGTTCCGTGGGAGCCACCGGAGATATGTCAGAGCCCGTACGCCCCCCGCACTCACCCTTAAAGGCCCGCAAGCCCTTGGGGTTCCTGCCGGGGGCGGGCAGCATACATATGTCCGTTCCGTGGGAACCACCGGGGAGATGTCAGAGCCCGTGAAACCCCGAAAGACAGACCCTTAAAGGCCCGCAAGCCCTTGGGGTGAACGTCTGGGGCGGGCAGCATACATACACCCCGGTCGGGAACCACAGGGAGGTGAGGTCAGAGCCCGTGAAACCCCGAAAGACAGACCCTTAAAGGCCCGCAAGCCCTTGGGGTGAACGTCTGGGGCGGGCAGCATACACACTCTCCACGGCGGGCCGCGAAGACTTAGCGGGCGCAGCCGCCGGAGCGGGCCGCCGACGAGGCCTGAAACGCGGGGTGCGGCCGGGACCGTTCCCCCCTTGCATTTCGCTGGATGATCAGACAGTCGCAAAGAACCGTCTGAAAATCCCGGGCCAAGTCCAGAAAGTGTCCGTAAAAGAGCTAGCGGGGCCCAGCCACTTTCCTCCAGCAAGTGCCCTTAGCTCAGTTTTGACCTCTCTCATTGCACTAAGTGTCTTCAAAAACCCAGTTCCTGTATTTCCCCCGGCACCGTAGAGAAATGCTGACAGCCTGGAACACTGTGGCGGCTGCACACGGCACTCCCTTGCCCGCCGCGAGCAGCCTAGCCCCGCCTAAGACCCGCGAGAACCGCCCATCGGCACACGGCCCGCTGTGCGCCCGAGCCGTTTGGTGTAAAAACTGTCCAAAAGTGGTTTCGACCACTTAGGAACATCGTAGAGACTCGAAATAAAAAGCATTTTGTTGGAAAAGCGATTCTGAGGAAGGCTGTGTCAAAATTAATTTCGGGAAATGTCGTTTACCCCCCCCCAAATGGCTCCGAAGTACCCCCCCCCCACCCCCCCCCTAAAAAACCGTGTTCCGGGGTTTTTTCGAGAAAACAAACACACGGGGTATATAGAGGGGACTGAGACGAATCGAATGACGTGCTTTGCAAAGAAATCGGGGGCTCACAGCCCCCCCAGGAGAGGTTCAAAAGTCGGAGGACTGGTCACCTAACTCCCATTGAAGTCAATGGGGGAAAAATGAAAACTGTCAAAAAGGCTTAAAATTGTTCAAAAACCCACTGGGGCAGTAGATAATCATCCTATTTGAATTTTAAAAGTCTTAGTTTGGCGAAAAAATACCTTTTAATAATTGTTTTAGGGGTCAGAAAAATCAGCTCCGGCTGCCTGGTCACCTAGGGGAGATAGAAAATTTTTCTAAGTTTTTCACTCGGCCGCCTGGTCCCCTAACTCGAAAATTTTAAAGTGCTCCCATCGGTCCCGGGATAGGGTGGCTGATAGCTGGGAGCCCCCTGAGCACTGCCCCGGTGTTAGTTTTCGGAGAAATGCCTCCGTTGATTTGTTATGATTTTTTTTCCGCCGGCCGCCTGGTCGCCCTAATGCAAAGTCAATGGGAGTGAGGAGATAGAAAATTTTTCAAAGTTTTTCACTCGGCCGCCTGGTCCCCTAACTCGAAAATTTTAAAGTGCTCCCATCGGTCCCGGGATAGGGTGGCTGATAGCTGGGAGCCCCCTGAGCACTGCCCCGGTGTTAGTTTTCGGAGAAATGCCCCCGTTGATTTGTTATGATTTTTTTTCCGCCGGCCGCCTGGTCGCCCTAATGCAAAGTCAATGGGAGTGAGGAGATAGAAAATTTTTCAAAGTTTTTCACCCGGCCACAAACGACTCCAAAACACACTGGGGCTGTGGCTGGGACTCTCACCAGGACTGCCCCCTACTTTATTTATGGATTAAAAAGCATTCTATATTAATTTTTCGATTTTTGGGACCCGGGACGCCTGGTCACCTAACTCCCCTTCTATCCCTATGGGGGGGGACGGGGACATCGAAAACGCTCCCATCGCCGCCGAGGCACGCTGCGGGGCCGGGCCCGGGACCGGGTCTCTCCCTTCCTACCAGCGCCCCCCGGCCCCGGCACCCCCCTCCACGACATGCCCGATGCCCTGCCCGGCTCGCAGCACCTCCAGCCCCGCCGCCCGGGGGGATTCTCCCGCCCCCCCCGCTATTAAGCCCCCATCCCCGGTTACTTCAGCCCCTACCGCGGCCTCCGGACCGCCGGCCACCTGGTCACCTAAAAAGGACCCCGGCCACCTGGTCGCCCCCCCTCCCATGGGACTTGGAGTGTATTAACTTTTCGCTTCTCCCTCCCCGGTCCGCCTGGTGTCCGGCGGAGCGCGGGCCCTCTCCTCTCCTCTCCTCTCCTCTCCTCTCCTCTCCTCTCGTCTCGTCTCGTCTCCCGGGGGGCCGGCCGCCTGGTCCCCCGCGGAGGTCTCCCCCCTCCGACCCCCTGCCCCCGGAGGGCACCCTGGGTCCGAGAGGGGGGGTGGGGGGGGTCGGGAGACGATGTGGGCGGGCGGGCGGCC
>NW_027102753.1:60000-95610 GCF_036373705.1 Amia ocellicauda | reverse complement strand
TTGACCCCCTTTCGCCTCCAGAACTGCCTTAATTCTACGTGGCATTGATTCAACAAGGTGCTGAAAGCATTCTTTAGAAATGTTGGCCCATATTGATAGGATCGCATCTTGCAGTTGATGGAGATTTGTGGGATGCACATCCAGGGCACGAAGCTCCCGTTCCACCACATCCCAAAGATGCTCTATTGGGTTGAGATCTGGTGACTGTGGGGGCCAGTTTAGTACAGTGAACTCATTGTCATGTTCAAGAAACCAATTTGAAATGATTCCACCTTTGTGACATGGTGCATTATCCTGCTGGAAGTAGCCATCAGAGGATGGGTACATGGTGGTCATAAAGGGATGGACATGGTCAGAAACAATGCTCAGGTAGGCTATGGCATTTAAACGATGCCCAATTGGCACTAAGGGGCCTAAAGTGTGGCAAGAAAACATCCCCCACACCATTACACCACCACCACCAGCCTGCACAGTGGTAACAAGGCATGATGGATCCATGTTCTCATTCTGTTTACGCCAAATTCTGACTCTACCATCTGAATGTCTCAACAGAAATCGAGACTCATCAGACCAGGCAACATTTTTCCAGTCTTCAACTGTCCAATTTTGGTGAGCTTGTGCAAATTGTAGCCTCTTTTTCCTATTTGTAGTGGAGATGAGTGGTACCCGGTGGGGTCTTCTGCTGTTGCAGCCCATCCGCCTCAAGGTTGTACGTGTTGTGGCTTCACAAATGCTTTGCTGCATACCTCGGTTGTAACGAGTGGTTATTTCAGTCAAAGTTGCTCTTCTATCAGCTTAAATCAGTCGGCCCATTCTCCTCTGACCTCTAGCATCAACAAGGCATTTTCTCCCACAGGACTGCCGCAAACTGGATGTTTTTCCCTTTTCACACCATTCTTTGTAAACCCTAGAAATGGTTGTGCGTGAAAATCCCAGTAACTGAGCAGATTGTGAAATACTCAGACCGGCCCGTCTGGCACCAACAACCATGCCACGCTCAAAATTGCTTAAATCACCTTTCTTTCCCATTCAGACATTCAGTTTGGAGTTCAGGAGATTGTCTTGACCAGGACCACACCCCTAAATGCATTGAAGCAACTGCCATGTGATTGGTTGGTTAGATAATTGCATTCATGAGAAATTGAACAGGTGTTCCTAATAATCCTTTAGGTGAGTGTATATATATATATATATATACAGTGAGGGAAAAAGTATTTGATCCCCTGCTGATTTTGTATGTTTGCCCACTGACAAAGAAATGATCAGTCTATAATTTTAACGGTAGATGTATTTTAACTGTGAGAGACAGAATAACAACAAAAAAATCCAGAAAAACGCATTTCAAAAAAGTTATAAATTGATGTGTATGTTAATGAGGGAAATAAGTATTTGATCCCCTATCAATCAGCAAGATTTCTGGCTCCCCGGTGTCTTTTACACAGGTAACGAGCTGAGATTAAGAGCACTCTCTTAAAAGGAGAGCTCCTAATCTCAGCTCGTTACCTGTATAAAAAACACCTGTCCACAGAAGCAATCAATCAATCAGATTCCAAACTCTCCACCATGGCCAAGACCAAAGAGATGTCCAATGATGTCAGGGACAAGATTGTAGACCTACACAAGGCTGGAATGGGCTACAAGACCATCGCCAAGCAGCTTGGTGAGAAGGTGACAACAGTTGGTGCGATTATTCGCAAATGGAAGAAACACAAAATAACTGTCAGTCTCCCTCGGTCTGGGGCTCCATGCAAGATCTCACCTCGTGGAGTTTCAATGATCATGAGAACGGTGAGGAATCAGCCCAGAACTACACGGGAGGATCTTGTTAATGATCTCAAGGCAGCTGGGACCATAGTCACCAAGAAAACAATTGGTAACGCACTACGTCATGAAGGACTGAAATCCTGCAGCGCCCGCAAGGTCCCCCGGCTCAAGAAAGCACATGTACAGGCCCGTCTGAGGTTTGCCAACATCTGAATGATTCAGAGGAGAACTGGGTGAAAGTGTTGTGGTCAGATGAAACCAAAATCAAGCTCTTTGGCATCAACTCAACTTGCCATGTTTGGAGGAGGAGGAATGACCCCTAGAACACCATCCCCACCGTCAAACATGGAGGTGGAAACATTATACTTTGGGGGTGTTTTTCTGCTAAGGGGACAGGACAACTGCAACGCATCAAAGGGACGATGGACAGGGCCATGTACTGTCAAATCTTGGGTGAGAACCTCCTTTCCTCAGCCAGGGCATTGAAAATGGGTCGTGGATGGGTATTCCAGCATGACAATGACCCAAAACACACAGCCAAGGCAACAAAGGAGTGGCTCAAGAAGAAGCACATTAAGGTCCTGGAGTGGCCTAGCCAGTCTCCAGACCTTAATCCCATAGAAAATCTGTGGAGGGAGCTGAAGGTTCGAGTTGCCAAACGTCAACCTCGAAACCTTAATGACTTGGAGAGGATCTGCAAAGAGGAGTGGGACAAAATCCCTCCTGAGATGTGTGCAAACCTGGTGGCCAACTACAAGAAACGTCTGACCTCTGTGATTGCCAACAAGGGTTTTGCCACCAAGTACTAAATCGAAGGGGTCAAATACTTATTTCACTCATTAACATGCAAATCAATTTATAACTTTTTTGAAATGCGTTTTTCTGGATTTTTTTGCTGTTATTCTGTCTCTCACTGTTAAAATACACCTACCATTAAAATTATAGACTGATCATTTCTTTGTCAGTGGGCAAACGTACAAAATCAGCACAGGATCAAATACTTTTTTCCCCCACTGTATATATATATATATATATATATATATATATATATGTATGTGTGTATATATATATATATATATATATATGTATATAATATGTATATGCTAACATGAGATACGTACAATGCCAGATGCACAGATGTTTGCTGGTGGAATGCAGGCACAGAAGTCCTTAGCTAGTACTTTTCAGCAGCTATTAGTAGCAACTGTTGAACTGAAATGCTGTAGGTTAGAGTATGACACAGTAATATCTGTACATTATTTGATTTGGGCAGCTTCATAACCCAGATTAATGGGACAAGCTTTCATCTACTGTTAAACTTTCCTGTGTGAGTAATAGCACAGTATTAATCTGTCTGTTTCTCCAAGAAAATACAGTGGTCATGAATGCAGTGGCGACATCTAATTAAAGGCATTACAGTATAATTTTGTCTGGTGTCTCAATACCATTGCTGATACCAATATTGTGTAAACTATAGCATTTTGAGAGGGTTGCTGGACGTTCTCAGTCCAAAACCAAAAGGTGAACGTCTGTGCTGAAAAATGCCATTAATGACCGAGTGCTTCCGGAAAACTAAACGGATGATACACTCAGTTATGCCACACTTATGACAGAAACATGGCGACAGCCTCCCTGAATATAGTGTAACACCAAGCCAGATATTTCTCCAGAGGCTTTCACCTCCCCCAGGCCTCCCATCGCATCTGCAAAAGACAAAATCCACCTATGAAAGACATTCAACTCAGGAAAAATGTATTCCTCCTCACAAGTTTGCGAAATGCTCTGATCGATACAGCTTTCAGCTACTCAAATTGGAGCAGTAAGCAGACATCAAGGAAATCATCGCTGAGCTGGAATGGCAGAACCTGCCAAGCGAAGTTTGGCAACTTGAAGAGATTATGAAAACCGGGATGGTTTACAAACTCATATTAGAACTGGGGCCAGAGAGAGCAAATTGGTTCTCAAAGGCAAATAGTGGACACAGCAGAGAAGGGCTGTGTGGATTCGAATTGGAGACACAGCTCTACAACATCTCTACAATGATAGAGGCCTTGAAATGGGATCAATTGTACATGTCAGGGTAGCTTAAGCCCACAGCTAGTGGACTCACAAAATAATCCATTGAACATTCAAAGACTGTTCAAAATTCATATTTTGTTCCCCTTAGGCACTTTTAAGTTCCATTTTCAGACATAGGTGTGATTTTCCATGTGCTAATAACATCCAGGTTCTCTAGCGCTCACTCTGTCAACCCCATGGAGAAAGCCTCATTAAAATATGCTGCTGATTAAAGATTACTCTGGCTTTAAAGTGGCCCCCAGTTGACATAGAGCCATGCAGCAGAGCCAGGGAAAGCATTGATTTGCAATATGGAAACATCAGCCTGCATTTACATCGGATGTTTCAAAATAAATTGGTGCGGAAATCAAAAGATCTGAATGTTTATCAATACGCTTGACATCAGATTCACTTGGAATATTTAAGGAAGGTCAAATAAATTATTTTAGAGATTTCGAAATTCAATCTGTTCTACAGCTGTGAATTAATTACGATTAATAATAATTATAATGGTAGTGAGGCAATAGAATTATAATGTTGAAAAGATTTTTTGTGCGTTCTTTTTTCTTTTCTTCACATAATTTTTGTATTATCTTGTATTATTATTTTGTGGTTCTGCACTCCTGGCCTGTAAACAACATCATAGCAAAGTAGCCTAGCAGACCAGCGTGCAACTCTCATACCTGCACGTCCCATGCCTTTTGTAGCTAGGAGTGTAGTTAAGGCCTGGTGGTCAGTCCAGAATGTGAACTTCGTTTCCCATAAGTAAGTTCTCCAACTTTCGGTAACCCAAACGCAGGCTAATGCCTCCTTTTCCACAACTGAATAGTTCCTCTCAGCAGCACTTAAGGAGTGGGAAGCAAAAGTTACAGTGCGTTCAGAGTTATCGGGATGTAGCTATGTAAGAACACCTCCAACTCATAGTATGAGGCATCTGTTGATACGATGGTCGGCAGGGCAGGGTCAAACAGAGCACGTGCTGAGCTGTCAATAATGAGAAGTTTGACATGTAGGAAACTGTCTTGTGCATCAGAAGACCATTTGAATGTAGCTTCACGAAGCACTTTTCTCATAGGCTCCACAACAGTTGCATAATTCACAATGAACTTGGCATACCATGTGGTCAGGCTAAGAAAGGACCTGAGAGACGCAGCATTGTCTTTGAGCCGGAGCATCTCAGATGGCCACAATGTTGCCATCATTTGGCAGCAAACCATCCTTACTGATGGTGTGACCTAGGAAACTCAGCTTCTCCTGGTAGAACTTGCATTTTTCTGGATTCAGACACAGTCCAGCCTCCTGGAGCCTGTAGAGCACTGCTTTCAGGCATGTTTCATGGGTTGAACGTGAGGACGAGTACACAATTATGTCATCAAGGTAGGCTTGTACACCAGGTAGGCCTTGTAGTTGAAATGCTGATGGCGCAGAAGCTAACCCATAGCAGACTCTCTTGTATCTGAATAGCCCTTCATGAGTAATGAAGGCGGTCAGGTCTCTGCTGTCCTCATGCAGAGAAACCTGATGATAGGTATTCACATGATCAATATTTGAGAACATGGCTGCACCTCTGAGCTCTGAAACTAGCTCCTCTATGTGGGGAATGGGGTAGCAATCAGTTATCACAGCCTTATTGGGCTCCCTGAGGTCTGTGCACATTCTTATTCTTGTGGAGTTCTTTCTTTGTGTTATCACAATCGGTGAGATCCAGGGTAAGGCGTCAATTCTTTCTATGATGTCAGCTTTTAGTAGGCGTTTCAACTCTGTAGAAACAGCATCTCTCACCGAAAAAGGCAGTCTCCTCAATTTCTGTTGCACAAAAGTAGGGCTATTATGATCAGTTACCTTCTGAGCAGGTGTAGGTGGAGCGGTTACCTGCCTGACTGGCTGTTGTGAAGACAGCATCACTTTATTTCCAGCAATGACCATTTCAAATGCCTGGAATAGGTCCAGTCCAAGCAATAGTGATCCTGACTTGACAATGTAGAATGAAGCTGGAGTTGAATGTCCATCATGTAATACATGTGTATCCAGGCGACCCAGTACTGGAATCCTTTCTCTGTAATAGGTCACCAAAGGCACTTTAGTCTGTTTCAGAGGTATATTGCCATTAAATTGCAACTGTAAGAGAACACAACAATGTTGCCCCAGCAATCTGGTATCTACCCCGGACCCATATAGTTGGGACAGTGTGGAGAAAAGTAAATAAATAAATAAATAAATAAAATACAATAATAATGATAATAGTATTCAATATGTGTCATCCAACAATAAGGCTATTCTGTGTGCTGCTTCCCCCCCATGTTAGCAGGATTTGATTGTATTAATCCTGGCTGTAGAAAGTTCCTTTAAAATTATATATTTAAAGTAATGAAGCCATTGTCACATGGGCAGCTGGTGAGGAGGGAGCCAGCGTTGGCCAATCATTCTTTTTGCTGCTGTTAGACCAGCCAGCCAACTTTTTACATTGCTGTTCAGTACAGATTTGAGTCATCACCAAGCAGCAAGTTCAGTGGTTCCAAAGGTAATTCCTTGTCAATCAGAGTAGATAAAATAGCAGCCACCCAACCAGAAAACACAAAAACACTTGTGCACTCCCATAAAACATGCAACAAGGTACCAGAGACTCCAAGAGAACAGAGCCCATAAAGTGGATTAGGGATAATACCCATGAGAAAACTTCTACGGGGTGTCAGATAAGATCTATGGCAAATTTTGAGGTGGATTAACTGGTGATTAGGATTCTTTGAAGATCCAAATATGTTGTCCCAAACTGTCTCCCAATGAATTGGTCTATCCACTATAGCCAGATCTATTTCCCATACATCAGTTAAGGACAAAGATTTGTAAGAAGCTTTAAGTAGATTCAAGTAGATCTCAGAGACCGTCCCCCTAGAGGAGCTCCCCGTAGAAATCCATTTTATCATAGGGTGGAGTTGTAGTTCGGACCCCCAGGGTACCCCATAAGCCCGCAAAGCAGACCGAAGTCTTAGATAGAAAAAAAGGACGAACTGGGCAAATCAAAAACTGAACACAGATCCTGGAAACTGAGAAGACCATCCTTGTTAAATATATCATTAAATGTGTTAATGTTCCTTTTAGACCATAAAACTGAAGAGAAATGCTGTCTACCAGACAAAAGATCTTTGCTATGCCAAATAGGATAGTGTGGATGCCATTTAATTTTGATCCCCATATGCTTTTCCACTGTTCTCCAATTTTCAATAGAGTAAGCAATAATAATGCCATAAAATAAAGCACTCTTTTTTGGTGTAAGCCCTGCAAATAATGCATCTTGTAATCTAATAGTGGATATTACAGCTTCTTCAATCGCTCGCCAGGGTGCAGTAGATAGCGGATCCAGGCAGACTTTCAGGAAATGTAATTGAAAAGCCAAATTATAGAGTTTAAAATTTTGAACCGCTAGACCTCCGGCTGATTTAAATAGTTGTAGTGTGCTATATTTCATTGTTTATTTCCCCATATACATTTTCTGATAAGAAAATCAAGTATAACCCAATAGTCTGCAGGGGGTGGTAAAGATATCATGGAGCTTATGAAGTCCTAAAGAGACTGACATGTCTGAAGAGATTGGCAGAGTCCATCACGTCATGTACTATATCATATAAATATATGTGTGTGTGTAAAGTGCCTTTAAGAATCGGCTGCCGTATAACACCGCCTCTTCCAAGCTTGTAAAGCAATAAAACCTCTGTCTTCACATACTTCTGGTTCATCAGTCTGACTTATTGGGAAAATCCATAATAGAAAATAAGTTGGATTCTACAGGGCTTCAACTTGTTTTAATTTAAGGGTAAATAAACGACTCGGTCTACTGCCATTGAAGTAGTATTTTTGACGAACCCTATGGCGCCCGAAAGGTCCCCCTGCTCAAGAAAGCACATGTACAGGCCCGTCTGAAGTTTGACAATGAACATCTGAATGATTCAGAGGAGAACTGGGTGAAAGTGTTGTGGTCAGATGAGACCAAAATTGAGCTCTTTGGCATCAACTCAACTCGCCGTGTTTGGAGGAGGAGGAATGACCACAAGAACACCATCCCCACTGTCAAACATGGAGGTGGAAACATTATGCTTTGGGGGTGTTTTTCTGCTAAGGGGACAGGACAACTGCACCGCATCAAAGGGATGATGGATGGGGCCATGTACCATCAAATCTTGGGTGAGAACCTCCTTCCCTCAGCCAGGGCATTGAAAATGGGTCGTGGATGGGTATTCCAGCATGATAATGACCCAAAACACACAGCCAAGGCAACAAAGGAGTGGCTCAAGAAGAAGCACATTAAGGTCCTGGAGTGGCCTAGCCAGTCTCCAGACCTTAATCCCATAGAAAATCTGTGGAGGGAGCTGAAGGTTCGAGTTGCCAAACGTCAGCCTCGAAACCTTAATGACTTGGAGAGGATCTGCAAAGAAGAGTGGGACAAAATCCCTCCTGAGATGTGTGCAAACCTGGTGGCCAACTACAAGAAACGTCTGACCTCTGTGATTGCCAACAAGGGTTTTGCCACCAAGTACTAAATCGAAGGGGTCAAATACTTATTTCACTCATTAACATGCAAATCAATTTATAACTTTTTTCTCTCACTGTTAAAATACACCTACCATTAAAATTATAGACTGATCATTTATTTGTCAGTGGGCAAACGTACAAAATCAGCAGGGGATCAAAAAAAAATTCCCTCACTGTATGATGTAGCAAATCATTAAGTTCAGCCCTAGTATTTTGCAGATTGTCTTCTCCTGCTTGTGTATAGGTGAATATTAATGTCGATTCCAGCTTTTCTAAATCATTAATTTTCTGCTCCCAGTGATTTAGGCTGAAACTGAAAATTGCACATCAATGAATTATGATATGAAATAACTGCGGGAAGTATGTTTACTGTACTTGCATTGGAAATTAATTCGGGAGAAACTAAAATGTAATCAATTCTGGAGTGTGTTTTATGTCTAGCCGAGAAGCATGTATAATCTTTAGCTGTGGGGTTCGCCAAAGGTCCTGGATATTAAAATTGTGAGCGAAGAGGATCAATGCGCTGGCTGCATTTGTTTGCAATCTCCAGATGTTGGGACTTGATCTATCTAACAGGTTACCAAACACTGTGTTTAAATGAGCACCGACCACTAATGAATTGTCAGATAGTGTAAGCAATTCTCCTGTTATATAAGGGAAAAAATCTGTGGGTCAAAAGTATTCGGTGCATATATTGAAATAAAAGCAGTCTTTCTACCTTGCGATGTAGTACAAATATACACCAGTCTACCAATTTCATCTTTGCCGTTTTTTTCTATTGCTAACTGAAGGTTACATCTCACTAAAACAAGCACTCCCTTCGATTTCGTGGTAGAACAAGAGGCTGAAGCCAGTTTATAGTATTTGTTTTGCATTCTGTGTACATCGGCACCTCGTAAGTGTGTTTCTTGTAGTAAAGCAATGTCAATCCATCTTCTATGTAATATATCTAGACATTTGACTCACTTATTAGGGATGTTAAATCCCCTCAGATTCCAGGAAACAACTGTTATATCAGTCATATTCAAGAACTAGAATCAGCAATGTGAACAAAAGTAAATAATGACAGCAAAAATAAAAACCGTGAGGGTCCGATTGCCAATGTGTTAGACATGAACTTTAGTAAAAGCTGTACAGGTCTCAGCGATATACCTCAGTAAAAAGGAAATGAAACAAGCTCCATGGGTCCCTGCAGGTTGCCTTCCCTACACGAACAAGAACATTGGATAAACCAGTCAAATAACAGTATCTAAGTCCCCCCTCCCACTCAGGGCCGGCCCTGACCAATTGGTGCCCTATGCAAGATTTTAGCTGGTGCCCCTTTTGCATCGCAGCCAATTCCACCACTGATCATTGTGTTCATACACTCACACAACCTGCATAGCTTTATGTCCTTGAGATTTTCTTTATTTTAGAAACAAACAAAAAAAAAAACACAAAATAAAAACAGTATTTAAGAAACAAGTGGCAAAACAATTAATAAATACAATATAAATAAGAGTTTTGCACTGAAGAGCCGTTATTAATGTTTTATATAAACTGTATTATGTTTTATACTAATAATATGCAGACCAAGCAAAGTCAATGTATTATGGTAGCAACAACCATTTTGCAAGTTGTTCAGGGCATACCCTCTAGACATTCCTGTCAATAATAGAAATCAATGACCTACATTGATCAAAGGATTTGTTAAAAGTCTGTTTGTGGACTAAATCTTTTCTCCAGATAGGCAGGAACTGTTTTTGTTAATGAGCGATTGACAGTTGTTAAATGACGACTGTGGGATCGGACCTTTCCTAGTATATCAAAGGAAGACATCTGTTCTTTGGATCCCACACCTCTTCCGAGGAAGACTCCCATGAACATTACAAGGGTCAGAAATCTGACCTCAAGACAACACTCTGGCAGACCCCCAGTGACAGACCCCGGCCACAGACCCACATGCCCTGCAACGTATATAAAGCTGTCCACTTTTGCTGTTCAATAAGTCTCTGCTGAGGTAGAGTGCTTCCAGGCCTGGTATGTTAAATAAATACATTTACATCCAGACTGGGTTCTTCAGCACGAAAAAACTATATTACAGAAACCTTAGTGCAATATGCATAATGTAGCATTATTCTACAGCCTTACTCGCCTTGCCTTTCTTGCAGCAAACAAGTGACATAAAACTATTTATAAATAAGTGGATGGTTGATGCAGCACACTTGAAATAAAAAGTGTATTTCTCAAAATTATGTTATAGGTTAGGTTATTCCCCAAACACCTCAATAGTCTTTCCAGCATTCCCTAATGAAGTTAAAGTAAAAGTAACTGACATTAATTCTAGCTTGCTAGCTATTTAAATGAGCGAGTGTTAATAGTATCGTCCAAAGTAAGCTGGCTAGTAATAACACTGCTCCAGCGGTAACTATGCAATTAGATCACATAACCTCTGTTCTTATCCTGTTTTTCCTCCGCTTCTTATTTTTCTTCCCTGGGCACCAGAGGGCTTTGGTCTTTTTGACATAGCTTGAAGTGGCTACTGATGCTAATGTATGATGTTTTTGATGCGCCGGCCTGGGGTGACGTTGCTGCAACACAGATAATACAGCATAATAAGCTATCTAGTTATGTCGTTGTGGGGGCTTTCACTTTTTGTAATATTTCAACTTAATAGTATTAAAATAGTATTAGTAAAAAATAGTAAAAGTAAAAAAAAAAACTAATTTGGGCACCCCTATGGATGGATGGCGCCCCTAGCATTTGCCTATTCCGCCTATGCCACGGGCCAGCCCTGCTCCCACTCCACCTTTCCCTCCACAAGTTGTTCACCCTCACTCATAGGATCTGTGGAAAACACAAAGCGATGTCTATCACTAGACTGCCACGTCCCGCTCCCCATCTCAGCCATAGAACAATCAAGTCTTAATGTGAAGAGAAACACACACACACACACAACACACACACACAAAAAACCTCAAACACTTTGCACCCAACTTACCATAAAACAGGCATAGGAATAAACCAATATATCCATGTTGCCCAGTTTAGCTCATATTTCTAAGCAACAGTTACAAAAGAAAACAAAAAACAATGATGTACTTATCCAACAGCTCTGACAGAATGAACGCTGTGCTGCCCCCTGTGTTAACATAATTAATAATAATAATCATAATCATAATAATAATAAAAGATAGAGAGATTAACTCCAGTAGGAAAAAATAAGTAAGAAATACAGCAATTTAGAACGACTATGTCAAACTCCAGATATATTTAAGTCAGTTACCAGTGACGATCTTAGGTTGCAGAAGTGTGTTGATTACCGTGTAATAACATTTTCATGCTGGTACTTCCATAGTCTTCCAAAGTGTTCCATAGAGTCAGCTTGCGGGTTCAAGGTAAAAGAAAGCTGCCGTCTGCTGCTGGAATGCTTATCTGAGGTTGCCGAGTTGGGAGAGCTCCTGTCAATCTCCATCAGGATATGTTCGGCCTCTTGCACTGTAGCACATAAAACTTGCTCTCCTTTGTAGATTATTCACAGTTTTGCTGGGTAGATTAGAAACAACGTGATATTCTTGGCTCGTAATTTCTTTCGAACCTCAGTGAAGGCTTTACAACACTGGGAGGTAAAGGCACTGTAGTCATCGTAGAAACTGAGCTCCTTTTTGGCATGGTAAATTTTGCCATCTTCTCTTGCCCCCTGAAGAATGGCTTGTAGTGGAGAACATTGAAAATCACAGTCCGAGTTTTTTCAATACCATTTGGTTTCCCGCTGTAGATCCGATGAGCTCTTTCTATGGCCACAGTATGTCTGCGATAGAAGGTATCCAACGATTAAGCATTTTCTGTAGAAAGCCTATCGGGTCACTCCCTTCCTAGCCCTCTCTCAGCCCGACCAACTTGATGTTGTTACGCCTCGAACAGTCTTCAAGATGCACAATCTTGAGTTGCACCTCGTCCAGCTGAGACATGCATCAGTTGAGGTCACGTTTATTCACCTTTGTTTCGGCTTGCAAATAATCTACTTTTGCCACTAACCCCTGAATTACTGCCATATGGTTATCGTTGTCTAATTTCAGCGACTGAACCTCATCTTTTATATCTTTAGGCGTGTTGTTTAATTTCTCAACAGCTTGAGTTACAACATTAGTAATTAAAGTCTCAAGCGAGCTTTGCTGTCTGGTTAGTACTTCGGAAATGGTTTGCATAAAGACAATAGTTGGGTACAGCAACAGGTTTTGCCAGTCAAGCTTGCAGACACTCAGGAGTCGGGTATGACTGTTGTTTGATTGCCTGCATATATAACAAAGAAACCCAGAAACAAAAGGTATGCGACCTCCTGCTATGACAGGATTGGGATGATTGCCCGAGAAAGTGGTTCAGTCACGTAAACACATCTCCAGTCCAGGGGGCAGGGGCGATCTCAGTGTAGTTTCTCAAAGTTACATTCTACAATCAGGCATAGTTATACATAAAAGTTAGAGATGTGACGGACTTCTGTCCACTCCTGAAGAGGCACGGATGCTTCAGCTCTGTTGCTGGTGTACAGACAGTTTTGGACAGACTTGACCTACATTGAAAATACACAGGTCATAACACACACACACATATATATATATATATATATACACTCACCTAAAGGATTATTAGGAACACCATACTAATACTGTGTTTGACCCCCTTTCGCCTTCAGAACTGCCTTAATTCTATGTGGCATTGATTCAACAAGGTGCTGAAAGCATTCTTTAGAAATGTTGGCCCATATTGATAGGATAGTATCTTGCAGTTGATGGAGATTTGTGGGATGCACATCCAGGGCACGAAGCTCCCGTTCCACCACATCCCAAAGATGCTCTATTGGGTTGAGATCTGGTGACTGTGGGGTCCAGTTTAGTACAGTGAACTCATTGTCATGTTCAAGAAACCAATTTGAAATGATTCCACCTTTGTGACATGGTGCATTATCCTGCTGGAAGTAGCCATCAGAGGATGGGTACATGGTGGTCATAAAGGGATGGACATGGTCAGAAACAATGCTCAGGTAGGCTATGGCATTTAAACGATGCCCAATTGGCACTAAGGGGCCTAAAGTGTGGCAAGAAAACATCCCCCACACCATTACACCACCACCACCAGCCTGCACAGTGGTAACAAGGCATGATGGATCCATGTTCTCATTCTGTTTACGCCAAATTCTGACTCTACCATCTGAATGTCTCAACAGAAATCGAGACTCATCAGACCAGGCAACATTTTTCCAGTCTTCAACTGTCCAATTTTGGTGAGCTTGTGCAAATTGTAGCCTCTTTTTCCTATTTGTAGTGGAGATGAGTGGTACCCGGTGGGGTCTTCTGCTGTTGTAGCCCATCCGCCTCTAGGTTGTACATGTTGTGGCTTCACAAATGCTTTGCTGCATACCTCGGTTGTAACGAGTGGTTATTTCAGTCAAAGTTGCTCTTCTATGAGCTTGAATCAGTCGGCCCATTCTCCTCTGACCTCTAGCATCAACAAGGCATTTTCGCCCACAGGACTGCCGCATACTGGATGTTTTTCCCTTTTCACACCATTCTTTGTAAACCCTAGAAATGGTTGTGCGTGAAAATCCCAGTAACTGAGCAGATTGTGAAATACTCAGACCGGCCCGTCTGGCACCAACAACCATGCCACGCTCAAAATTGCTAAAATCACCTTTCTTTCCCATTCAGACATTCAGTTTGGAGTTCAGGAGATTGTCTTGACCAGGACCACACCCCTAAATGCATTGAAGCAACTGCCATGTGATTGGTTGGTTAGATAATTGCATGAATGAGAAATTGAACAGGTGTTCCTAATAATCCTTTAGGTGAGTGTATACATCCTGACCAGACAGAGGGCTTATAAGTTCACTATATATATATAGTGAACTTATAAGCCCTCTGTCTGGTCAGGATCCCCTACGGCGCTTGAAATACTGGACCAAGTAACAGAAGTTATTGTCCTCTGCTGCAGGTGCTAACCGGTTTATTCTTACAACCCAGTAAACAACTGCTTCAGCCAGACTTTTCTTTAAACAAGAACAGTCTCCAGTTGTCACTCACCCAGTCCTCTCTCCAAAGATGGAGTCCTTTCCAAGTCAGCAGAGTCCTGGGGCTTGGCTCCCTCTGCTAAGCATTGCTGCGCCTGCAGGCCTTCGGTACACCCTGAAGTCCTTGGGTTGGATTTCTTAGATTTGTAGTTGTTTTCTGGTTGTGAAAAAGTAGACGGACCCGGCGACCAAGGATGGTGGAATAAGTGACAAGGAGAGCAGAGATTATCACCAAAAAAATGTCACATTTATTAATTCCAAAAGTCCACCTGAGCAATATCTTCAGGAGGCGAAGCACAAAAACAGGAACTTTGCACATTAAACAAAAGCAAAATAAAAAACTTGCCAGTAAAACTAGGCTTTAAGTAAACCAAAAAAAAAAAAAAACAGACAAAAAAAAACAGCTAACTTCAGGCTTACGCCATTGAGACAGTCAAAAAGCTAAAATAAGCTTGCTTTGCTTATGCAATGCACTGGCTCAGAGCAGCCATTACCTTACTCAGGCTTCAAGAAAACAGAACTGAACACAGGTTGAGGTAAGGCCTATTTTATCCCCTTCCTGAAGCTCCTCCCCTGATTGGACCGGTCCGCTTTCCAAAAAATACAGCTAAGGCTAAATGTTCTATAACCTTAATTCTTATGCATACGCTTTAGTTCCAGAGTAGTCAATTACAAAAAGAAAACATTTCGCATCACATGACAAGAAAGAAACAAACACTATTGTCATACATCTCCATATGAATGTCTGTTTTAAGGAGAAATTGCCATTGCACTCGATGCCCCCTGCTTCTACATGTATGGTCCAGAACACTGTCTGAAAGATACCACTAGGTGTCGCTAAACACAAAGTGTCTATTCCAGTCTTTCACCAAGATTGTATGTCTGGTGTGTTTACATGGAAGCTCTGCGGGTGCTATTTGCACAAGGTAAGGATCTGATGTTAACGTTAATTGCCATTCTGCGGCAATGTCTTTAGAATTCAATGACGGTGTGGGTTTAATGCATCGCCATCGGTGTATACTTGTTGTCATTCAAAATACATTTGTTCGTGATGAGTTTGGGACAAAGGCCTCATCACACACCCCCCTGCTTAAGATTTGTTCCAGTCTGAAAGGCGGACAAAAAGTTTGCAATGACATTGTCCTTCCCGGCACAGTAACTCACTGTGAATTTAAAAGGTTGCATGGACAGGTACCACTGGGGGATTCAGGCGTTAGTGTTCATCATCTTATGCAACCACTGTAGTGCTCGATGGTCCGTCTCCAAATCAAAGTGTTTCCCTAGGAGATAATATTTTAGTGTCCAGAGCCCACTTAATTGCCAAGCGTTCAACAGTGGAGTACTTCATTTCTCAAGGGAACAACTTCCTGCTGATTAGACCACTGGTTTCCGGTTCTCTCCTTCACCCTCCAGCAACACCTCCCCAAGTCCTACTCCAGAGGCATCTGTTTGCACAGTAAATGGGAGGTCAAAGTTGGGACTCTGCAGTATAGGGCTCTTGGCACATCGTGTCCTTCGGGTAAGTGAAGTATGTTTCATACTCTGTAGCCCATTTCATTTGGTTGACACTAGACTTTTGTCAACTCTGTAAGTGCTGCTGCCCTAGTTGAAAACTCTGGGATGAAACGGCGGTACCACCCGTCCAGTCCCAAAAATGACCGCACTTGTTTCTTTGTGGTGGGTCTCGGTTTTGCCCTAATGGCCTCCACCTTGTCCAACTGTGGCGTGATAAATCCCCCTCCGATGACATAACCCAGATACTGGACCTCGGGTTGCACTAAGGAGCACTTGCTTGCATTGACAACCAATCCAGCTGCATGGATTCTGTTAAACTCTTCGCACAGATGTTGCTGATGTTCCTCCCATGTCTCGCTGAAAATGACCACGTCGTCTATGTAGGCCGCAGCATACTTCTCTGCTCCATTCAGCACCTGATCCATCAGGCGTTGGAAAGTCACCGCAGCTCCATGCAATCCCACAGTGAACTGATACAGATACACGTGATGAGCAAACAGCTGTACAGAGCTGTACTCCATTCTCGCAATCCATTCTTTCAGCAGATTAACATGGCAGACCTGCTTTTTCTTTCTCCTGTCTGGCAGCAGGAGTTCATAAGTCTGGCAGCAGTAGTTCGTAAGTCAAGATCTTGTAGGGGCCCTGCCATTTAGCAAGTAGGCTGCTATCCAAAGTGGGCAACAACAGCAGCACCTGCTGCCCTGGCACGAATGCACGACTTCGGGAGGATGCATCGTACCAAGTTTTCTGTTGGTGTTGGGCCTTGGTCATGTTCTCCCAAACCAATTCTGTTAGTTCATCCAACTTTCGCCTCATCCGGATGACGTAGGAAAGAATGTTAATTTGAGGTTTCCTCCGCTCCCCCTCCCAGGCTTCCTTCAGCACCGCAAGGGGACCTCGCACGGGACGACCATACAAGAGCTCGAAAGGTGAGAATCCAGTTGAAGCTTGGGGGACCTCTCGGTATGCAAACAGCAGGTATTGGAGCCACTTGTCCCAATTGGATCCTGTTTCAGAGACAAACTTTCGCAGCATGTTCTTTAAAGTTTGATTGAAACGTTCAACCAGACCATCAGTCTGTGGGTGATATGGGGTGGTTTTAATTCCCTTAATCCCTAAGAGTTGGTAGACCTGCTTCATTAATTTTGAAGTGAAATTAGTTCCCTGGTCTGTTATGATCTCCTTTGGTATGCCTACCCTGGAAAATAGCTGTAGCGGAACATTGGCCACCTGTCTAGACTTCACCTTTTTTAATGGAAATGCCGCTGGATACCTGGTTGCATAATCACAGACAACTAATATGTAGTGATTCCCTGTACTACTGCATTCCAATGGCCCAACCACATCCATTGCAATCCTGTCAAATGGCACATCCACAATAGGCAAACTAATAAGGGGAGCCCTGTCCCCACACTTTACTGTGTTTACCAGTTTTTTGACATTCTGGACAGGATTTACAAAATTGAGCTACCTCACTATACCAGTCTGGCCAAAAAATTGAGATTCTATCCCTCGTCTTTGCTTGACCCAAGTGACCCGCCCAAGGTACGTTATGCCCTAATCTCATAACCTCCTCTCTCAGATCTTTGGGTACCACCAACAGTTGCCCCAGCTCATCCTTGTGAAACAGTTTCCCTTCTCGGACTATGAATTTCTCAGCCTTCTCACTGTCCTTATTCCCCTCAGCCTTCTCAAAACAGGGTTTCAAGCTTACTGTACATCCTTCCTCTGCAATGAAGCTATATCCCCAGGCAACATGTCCATGACATCATACCCCTCTGGGTTCTGAACGGTCTCCACCAGCTTAGTGTCCTCAAATCTATTCTTTCTTCGCTGACTTCTCGTCTTTCGCCCCTGCTTTTCATCTGCCGAAAAAGGCAACACATCCCACATCTTCTGCGCATCTGCATGGTCTTTCTTAGCCTGTGCTCTTGTCACAACCAGTACACAACCATCCTGCAGCAACTCAGCTAAAATGGGCACATCTTGTCCTAAAATAACCAGACAGGGGGCTTCATTTAGTACACCAGCAGACAAGACATAAGCCTGATCTGCCACTTAATATCCCCCACTGGGTAAACCCTTTCATCACCATGAATGCACCTAACCTTTATGTTATCCCCGCTCAACCAACATGGATCAACAGCCATGGAGGGTGCTGGCAAGCTTCTATGCTTCTACAGCAGCTCCTTGCAGAATGCCCTGGGCACCCTGAGCCAGAAGGTGCTGGGCAGGCACCTGTCGAAGGGGTTTGTGAAGCCAGGCGTATACATGTGTCAGTGAGTGAAGACTCTGTATAGGAAGTTGAAGAAAGTGTTTTTGTGATTATTATATAATGTTTTATATTAATTCTAGCATTAGAAGTAGTTTTGTATACAGACTGAGCAGATTCGATTTAGCAGGACAAGTAAAGGGTCAACAAGGTCGATTTGTTAGAAACTCCTGTCAGTAATGAAAGATTACACAGTGCCGAAATAGCCTACAGCTGTCTGCTGAGAATTTGTTTATGACTTAATCGTTTCTCCAGATAGGCAGGAATTGTTTCTGTTAAAGAACGATTGACACTAGGTAAATGACGACCGTGGGATCGCATCTTCCTAGTGCACATCAAAGACGGACATCTGCTTTGGATCCATCACCTCTTCACGGGAGGACAGATCGTAAAACGGACCCGGACCTGTATCTTCTGATTGGATGAACGGCCATAAGATGTTACATCATTTTTCCTATAAAGTTGTACTCATGTTTGTAAACATTAAGTCTCACTGAAGGAATTATTTCTGACGTGGAGCTTCCGAGCCGGCTCGATTAAAGTTCTATTTGCTTTATCTCCGTGACTTCTCCACTTATTTCCCACATGGTTCTACAACTTGGCGTCACGAACAAGGATCTGAACTTGCCTCCACTCCCGGTACCAAAGCAAGGGTGAGTACCTTTAAAAATTACCACCCTGTATATTTAGATTTGATCTCGGGATTGTGTTTGGCTATCAGATTGTAATTTATAGAGAACCTGTAGAGAGGCAGAGGTAAAACAAATAGAAAGGTTGACTGTAAAGCGGAGGTTCACAGTAGGGTGAACTCCAGGTAAGACAGATCTGCGGGGAGAGATACCAAAGGAACCAAAAGGTACGACTAGGCCTGCTGAGCCCCAGGTTAAGCAAGGAAATCCTTGTACGCCAGGGCCAGAGTTAGTGGCAGTCAATAACCAGACGGAACCGGAGGTACTGTAAAGTCCAACGATATAGCCCCATCGTTGGCAAAGATAGGGTTGGCATTATGGCATTACAAGACGTGTCTATATGTGAATACCTACAAGAGAAGTTTAAGAAACTTTAACTTAAGATGGAAAAGGCAGGATGGGATCCTAACTGGGTTCCCAAACAGCATAGAGAATGGTGGAATAAGGAAAAGAAAGAGAAAACCAATAAAGCTTCCGTAATCCTTTGTAAATATAGTGCGAAATTAGAGAAGAAACTAATCGCAATGGATGAGGAAAATACAGCAACAATAAAATAATTAAAAGAGAAAGTCGCTAAGATGCAAATAGAGATAGATAATGAGAAAATAATTAGAAATGAGGAAGAGAAAAATAAAGAATGAACTAATAATGTAGGGAAACGATGTGCAAGCGCCCTGGGGGCACATTTAGAAGGCGATGAACCCGACTGGGACGATTTAGACCAAAAAGCCTGGGAACATGAATGCGAAAAATATGGGGGATGTGGATTTGGTGCTTCTGCCCCTCCACCATATAAACATTCAGACAACCCCACTGATAATAGAACAGAGTCTAAACTTTACCCAGATTTGAGTTCATTCAAGTCAGAGAAAGTAAAATTAGCACCTATAGAGACGCGCACTAGGCAACACTGCGATGCCGACGGACAATTTTATGCATTAACAACGTCAGTGCATCGCCCCTTCACACCCGGAGAGAAACATAAAATTTTAAGCGACCTTCCAAAACTTAAACCCAATCATGGGAATCTGGATTTCTTGGAAAAATTTTATGAGATGTTAGATGTACACCAAATGCACGCTAGAGACGTATATATAATAATTAAAACTAAATGTCCAAGGCCAATCTAGGACAGGTTAACCACCGCCCAGCAGGATGGTACCTGGATAACAGCTGGAAATGATAATAATAATCTAAGGATCACTAACTTCATCACGGCTGTAAAGACAGCTCTCGGAGCAGGACAGGGAAATTGGGGTGTAGTCTGTGGCCTCGTACAGAAGCCAGGAGAGACTTGCTACGATTATGCGGAACGCAAGTACACTACTTTTAGAGAACACTCCGGAATGCCGGACACCGAACGTGATAATGTGATCTTTTTAAAATTACTAAAAGAAGGGTTTAGTAAAGCACACCAAGACATCCTCAATATTGGTGTGCCTGTAGGAAACACATATCAGCAGATTGTGCAATGGGCTTCAGAGGTAGAAAACAAGCAGTCAAAAGCTAAAATAAATGCTGTGGCAGCTATATCTGCCATAACACAAAACGGAGGTAAATGTTAAAATTGCGGAAAAATAAGACATGTCGCTAAAGACTGTCGGTCCAAATCAACCCGCCCTAAGTGCACTTTCTGTGGGAGGACAGGGCACACGGGGGACAAGTGCTGGAAGGCAGGCACTCCAGGCGAACACGAAGCGCCCTGGAATCAGACCAAGACAAACCCTGGTCAGCCCAGAGGAAACGCGGAGCTTCTGCAGATCATCTGAGATCTGACAGAGAAACTAAATAGGAAATAGGTTGCCTCGGCCCCTGAGGTCGGTACAGGGGAAGATCCCCGCCTCCACATAACCGCACTGTTAGGGGGTCAGCAGTGTTCAATGTTGGTGGATACAGGCGCCTCTGTCTCGATAACCGATCTCCCCCTCCCACTGACTAAACGCAGACTACAGATCTCAAGGTGTAGGCGGCGCATGTATCATAGCCACACTCAGCACACCTCAACTTCTAGAAATAGGCGATCTCCTAATTCCAGTGTCTTTTTGGGTTTGTAAAAACCCAGAGGGGACAATATTAGGCATAGATATCCTTAGAGAAGCCGGCACACTAGTGGATGCTAATAATAATCACATAATATGGACCAATACACACAGGAATAAAAAGGATACACAAAGATATGCAACAATTGCGCTAGTATCTCACTCACACCGTCAACATCTCATATATGGCCAGACACACCACTTGGACACGTGTGTCAGGCATTTCCTGATGTTTGGGCAACACATAAACAAGCCTGCCACTCCACTCTGATTCCCAAGATAAATTTGCGTTTACTGTATGCGACAAACAGTACACATGGACTAGAGTGCCACAGGGATTTCACAACAGCCCGACACTCTTTCACCAGGCAATGGCCAAGATTTTAGAAGGAATGGATCTGACACCCTGGGATAGTTTAATCATCCAGTACGTGGATGATCTTTTGATTGCGTCTCCTGATGAGACCGCACACTTAGGCGCATTAATTACAGTCCTTGGTGTCTTACAAAAGGGAGGATTTATAGCAAGCCCTAAGAAAGCACAAATAGGCCTAACTAAGGTTCAATATCTTGGACACAACATTTCACAAGGACAAAAATCTATGACGCATAATAGGCAAGAAGCCATTCTAAATATGCCGAAACCACATAATGTTAGGGCTGTGCGTAAAGTTATGGGGCTCCTTAATTATTGCCGCACTTTCATCCGTAATTTCACACAAGCCACAGGTCCGATACAGGCGTTAATCAAAGGAAGCCCGGCTCCCTTGGACCCCATAGACTGGGGACATGAACAGGAAATAGCTTATCGTGTAATAAAATAGGCTCTCAGCAATGCCCCTGCCCTCGGGTTACCAGATCATACTAAACCATTTCACCTCTACTGTTCCCAAGATGGGATCTATTATACAGCAGTTCTGACACAGTCCCGTCGCCTATTATTCCACAAAGCAACCTACGGTAGCAGCAGGCATGCATCGCTGTATGGCAGCAGTAGACTGCGCCTCTTGGGCAGTGCAGGCATGCGAGCCGATTGTAATGAACACACAGTTGATTCTGTATACAGGACACACATTAGTTGAATTATTACACACCGGCAAATTGCTTTCAGTCGCCAATAGTAGACGAGCTAGATGGGAAGCCATTTTGCTCCCCAGAGATAAATCCATACAAATAATAAAAGACACTCGAGTAAACCCAGCAGATGGGATGTTAGGGGAGGGAGAAGAGCATACATGCTCTGAGCTGGTGCTCCAGGAGGACCACAGTCGCTTCCTAGAAAACCCCCTCACAGACCCTGACTTGGAACTATATGTTGATGGATCCAGGAAAATAATAGATGGAATCCCCCACACTGGGTGGGCGGTGGTATTGGATGACAGCACCGTTGTAAAATCTGGATCCCTGCCAGGACACTGTTCAGCCCAAGTGGCAGAACTCGTGGCGCTGACTGAGTCATTAAAAATAGCGAAAGACATTAAAGTTAATATTTTCACTGACAGTCGCTATGCATTTGGAGTAGTACACGACTATATGGCAACCTGGGAACGTAGAGGGTTTATAACAACAGCAGGAGAAGTAATCAAAAATTATGAGTATGTTAGAGCCCTAGCTGAGGCAACACACCTTCCAGAAAAGGTAGCAGTAGTTAAAGTGAAAGCTCATCAGAATCTTTCTGATGATGGATGCCCGCACACCCGTGGGAATCACTTTGCAGACCTAGCTGCGAAAAAGGCAGCAGAGACAGGCAGTCATGTGACGTTAGCAGGATTCCCCTGCTCTAGTAAACTTGCGAGTATCCTAGAACCAGAAACTACTGACCTCGCACAGCTACAGAAAGACTGTGAGGAGAATGAAGTACAAGAGTGGGTTAAGGGAGGTGCAGTACACTCAGACGGTTTGTGGCGAAGTCCTAACTTACAATGTGTATTAGCACCCCAGTGTATTAGGTCAATGCTTCTGGACCAGTACCATGGCCCAGCTCACACGGGTCGCAAGGCCATGTTAACTCAATTGCGTGAACACTGGTGGTGGCCTGGCATAGGCAGGGACACTGCGAAGTGGTGTCAACAGTGTATTCCTTGCGCACAAGTAAACCCAGGTAAACCGATCAAAGTCACTAAATCACACCAGCCCCGGCCTCGAGGTCCATGGGAAAATATTCAAATTGACTTTACAGGACCCCTGACAAAATGTCATGGGAGATCCTATTGCTTGGTAATAATTGACCATTTCACAAAATGGGTTAAGGCTTTCCCCTGCAGGGACTGCTCTGCCACCCCTGCAGCACGAGTCCTAGCAACTGAGGTTATTCCTCGATGGGGTGTGCCCCGTCAAATGGACTCATTTCACCGGTAAGGTAATGAAGGAAGCATGTTTACTGCTAGGGGTAAAACAACGATTTCATATACCTTATCACCCTCAGAGTTCAGACTTAGTGGAGCGCACTAACCGGACACTGAAGGAAAGTTTGGCAAAAGCCCTGTTAACTACAGGCAAGGGATGGACAGTAGCACTCCCCGCTGTGCTGTATAAACTTAGAGCGTCACCTAATCGGAGTACTCAGCTTTCTCCATATAAGTTAATGACAGGGAGAGCTATGCAACTCCCTGCTGGCATCTGGGGTCCCATCGATCCCAGTGCTCCATTCAAAGACTATCTTAAACAGTATGTGGCACAGCTATGTACACACTTAAAAAAACTTAGATCACAAGCATATGTGATCTCCAGTCCCTCAGAGACTTGGAACTCAAAGAGTAAATGCCAACAACACTTCCTGAGGTTGGTTCACAAGTAATGTGTAAAATAATCCCAAGCAGACCAGGGCTCAGGCCCAAATGGACAGGACCGCATAATGTCCTTCTTTCTACAAACACTTCGGTCTGTATTGACGGACAGGAGGGGGGTACTAGATGGAAACATTGGTCACAAGTTAAAAATTATAATCCAGGAGAACTGTGTACTAAACCTTTATCTTTTCTCATTCCTAGGAAAGCAACAGTTGCAGATTTCCTGAATTTTGAGAGACATTCCCCTAACTGGTAAAGGTTTTGTCAGGATCAGAATAGAAGAGATTTTAAAATGCCATATATTGACTTGGCTCACAGTAACAAAGGATCTGTGTGTGTTTCATACTATAACCAAACCATGCAATCCCAATTTATAGGTAATAGTACTTGTAATCACACTGTGGCTATCGATGGTCTTGACTTTAGGTATCAGACTTGTCGATTTTACACTCCATGGAATGGGACTTATTGGATATGCGGCATGCGGGCATATTGGGAACTTCCTTGTAAATTCACAGGTTCTTGTTATTTAGGATTTGTGGTGCCAGCTTTGCGCCACACTGAAGATAAGTACCTTCCAGATATAGAACAATGTACTCACCCTAAACGTGAGATAGGGGAAGGAGACAGGTTTGCTTCCATACTATTTCCTATGTATGGAGTCGGAAGAGCAATAAAGGAAATCAGATTAGTAGCTGGTATATTAGAAACATTAAGTATTTCTACAACTGAAGTTCTCAGCAATTTAACAATTGAAATAGTGGCTATGCGAACTGTTGCCCTCCAGAACAGGCTAGCTCTAGATTTCTTGCTAGCAGCACAAGGAGGGACATGTGCCATTATAGGGCAGGAATGCTATACTTACATACCAGATAACTCTGAACACATTGATAATCTTATAGAGCACATTAGGAAAGCAACTACAAAGATACACCAGTCCTCCAGAGGAAAAACCCTCTGGGGATGGCTTGCTGATACCTTTGGTAATCTGGGTATGATTGTGTTACAAGGATTGATATCGGTAGTTACTATTCTGCTATGTCTGTATGTTTCTTTTTTATGTCTTAAATACACTGTTCAAAGAGCATCTCAACAACTTTGTTAACCTCATAATGTATCTACTATGGTTACAGCTGCAATTAAAACACCCTCGTTGGCAGACTTTCTCTAAATTTCTACTAAACGACACCGTCCCTCACGGAGGAGCAAAACTCACACACCCATTGACACAAATCTTATTCTATCCCCTTGGTTCTGGAGGCTCCATGTGACTGAGGACAAATGGATTTAGTTTTAGTTTAGTTAGATTTAAGGCAATAAACCTCATGACTCAAGGAAAACCAAAGGATGATTTGGAAAGATACTATTCCACTCTCCAGTCACTCTGCTCCATGAGACGCCTTCAGGACATTCTGTACATTCACATTTAGGGACACACACTTATCGCTCTCCCCGACAGCAGGGACACCCTTACACTCGCCGTACACACATATACACCCCACGGGGAAGGGTTGGGATGAAGGAGCTGAAAACGCAGCGTCAAATCTTCCTAACCCCTAAGGGGATTTGCTTGTAACTGATAAACATAACTTTTTTGGCTTCTTTCCGCTTTGCTCTATTGCCAAACAGCAGGGAATGAAGACTCTGTATAGGAAGTGCCCTGGGCACCCTGATCCAGAAGGTGCTGGGCAGGCACCTGTTGAAGGGGTTTGTGAAGCCAGGCGTGTACATGGGTCAGTGAGTGAAGACTCTGTATAGGAAGTTGAAGAAAGTGTTTTTGTGATTATTATATAATGTTTTATATTAATTCTAGCATTAGAAGTAGTTTTGTATACAGACTGAGCAGATTCGATTTAGCAGGACAAGTAAAGGGTCAACAAGGTCGATTTGTTAGAAACTCCTGTCAGTAATGAAAGATTACACAGTGCCGAAATAGCCTACAGCTGTCTGCTGAGAATTTGTTTATGACTTAATCGTTTCTCCAGATAGGCAGGAATTGTTTCTGTTAAAGAACAATTGACACTAGGTAAATGACGACCGTGGGATCGCATCTTCCTAGTGCACATCAAAGACGGACATCTGTTTTGGATCCATCAACTTTTCACGGGAGGACAGATCGTAAAACGGACCCGGACCTGTATCTTCTGATTGGATGAACGGCCATAAGATGTTACGTCATTTTTCCTCATGTTGTACTCATGTTTGTAAACATTAAGTCTCACTGAAGGAATTATTTCTGACGTGGAGCTTCTGAGCCGGCTCAATTAAAGTTCTATTTGCTTTATCTCCGCGACTTCTCCACTTATTTCCCACACGGTTCTACAGTGAGTGTGTCAGTGTGGGGGGTTGATCTGTAAGGTGCTCTTTAGAAGCATTATGAAAATAATAAAAGCGGTGAATCCATGCTTCCATTGTGCTTGTGTTGAAGGGGAGCTTATCGGGGTCGAGTACCTGTACTCTCAGACAAGGAAAGAGCTCCAATGTGTGCACAGCGACCCCGATGTTCCAGATGAGGTGGCTGATCAAGACTCGATCTGGGACTAGAGTGACGACGAGGGCTTTGAGGAGGTCGATGACCCCACCATCTCCAACTCCATCGCTCCATCTCCTACATGGTCAATGGCCCGACTGCCCCCATCCCCAGCAGTCGACGGCCCGACTGCCCCCGTCTCCAGCACGATGTACGGCCCGATTGCCCCCTTCTCCAGCACGGTCGACGGCTCGACAAATACTACCTCTGTATGAATGAATGAATGAATGAATGAATTCAATGAATGAATGAATTAATCAATCAATCAATCAAAGAAGGTTGTAAGTAAGGAAGGAAGGAAGAATGAACTGACACTAATTTAATCAAAAGTTTTTGTTTACATCTCATACATTGCATAATATTGAATAAATGCAAGTTTTTATCAATGTAATAGATATATATCACTACCTTCAAAAAAAGGTACCTCCTTCAGGAAAAACAGCTCCTCCCCCTCCCAGACCCTCAACCCCTCCTTTTTCCAGCTAGAACATTGCTCCCTATCTTCTTGCCTTCCAGTTTGTCTTTGTTTTCTTCCTCCACCCCTATCACTGGCATATTTGAGCCAAGATTTATTTGTGGCTTCAATTTCCTTTTCAGTTCCTTGAGCTGCAAATGGATTTTTCCTTACAGACACTTTCCCATCCAATTACACGAGCAGAAATAGAAATGGTTGAGATGGTAAATGACTGCTTTCTAACTCAATTTGTCAGGGAACCAACCAGGGAGTTGATGTGCATTAAAGAGTGTATGCATTAACTTGATATTTTCAAATGACCAAGACAGAGTCAGAGGGACACTAGTTAGAGTACCGATGGCAAACTGTGATAACAATATGGTTAGCTTTAAGGCATTCTTTCAAAAAACAAGAACCAAGTCTAAATCAATGGTCTACAATTTTAGAAAATCAAACCTTGAAGGTACAGTGAGGGAAAAAAGTATTTGATCCCCTGCTGATTTTGTACGTTTGCCCACTGACAAAGAAATGATCAGTCTATAATTTTAATGGTAGGTGTATTTTAACAGTGAGAGACAGAATAACAACCAAAAAATCCAGAAAAACGCATTTCAAAAAAGTTATAAATAGATTTGAATGTTAATGAGGGAAATAAGTATTTGATCCCCTATCAATCAGCAAGATTTTTGGCTCCCAGGTGTCTTTTATACAGGTAACGAGCTGAGATTAGGAGCACTCTCTTAAAGGGAGTGCTCCTAATATCAGCTCGTTACCCGTATAAAAGACACCTGTCCACAGAAGCAATCAATCAATCAGATTCCAAACTCTCCACCATGGCCAAGACCAAAGAGCTGTCCAAGGATGTCAGGGACAAGATTGCAGACCTACACAAGGAATGGAATGGGCTACAAGACCATCGCCAAGCAGCTTGGTGAGAAGGTGACAACAGTTGGTGCGATTATTCGCAAACGGAAGAAACACAAAATAACTCTCAGTCTGGTGCACCATGCGAGATCTCACCTTGTGGAGTTTCAATGATCATGAGAACGGTGAGGAATCAGCCCAGAACTACACGGGAGGATCTTTTTAATGATCTCAAGGCAGCTGGGACCATAGTCACCAAGAAAACAATTGGAAACACACTACGCCGTGAAGGACTGAAATCCTGCAGCACCCGCAAGGTCCTCCTGCTCAAGAAAGCACATGTACAGGCCCATCTGAAGTTTGACAATGAACATCCGAATGATTCAGAGGAGAACTGGGTGAAAGTGTTGTGGTCAGATGAGACCGAAATCGAGCTTTTTGGCTTCAACTCAACTCGCCGTGTTTGGAGGAAGAGGAATACTACCTATGACCCCAAGAACACCATCCCCACCGTCAAACATGGAGGTGGAAACATTATGCTTTGGGGGTGTTTTTCTGCTAAGGGGACAGGACAACTGCACCAAAGGAACGATGGACGGGGCCATGTACCGTCAAATCTTTGGTGAGAACCTCCTTCCCTCAGCCAGGGCATTGAAAATGGGTCGTGGATGGGTATTCCAGCATGACAATCACCCAAAACATACAGCCAAGGCAACAAAGGAATGGCTCAAGAAGAAGCACATTAAGGTCCTGGAGTGGCCTAGCCAGTCTCCAGACCTTAATCCCATAGAAAATCTGTGGAGGGAGCTGAAGGTTCGAGTTGCCAAACGTCAGCCTCGAAACCTTAATGACTTGGAGAGGATCTGCAAAGAGGAGTGGGACAAAATCCCTCCTGAGATGTGTGCAAACCTGGTGGCCAACTACAAGAAACGTCTGACCTCTGTGATTGCCAACAAGGGTTTTGCCACCAAGTACTAAATCGAAGGGGTCAAATACTTATCTCCCTCATTAACATGCAAATCAATTTATAACTTTTTTGAAATGCATTTTTCTGGATTTCTTTGTTGTTATTGTCTCTCACTGTTAAAATACACCTACCATTAAAATTATAGACTGATAATTTCTTTGTCAGTGGGCAAACATACAAAATCGGCAGGGGATCAAATACTTTTTTCCCTCACCGTATGAGGAGGCATTTAGAAGAGGTAGACTGGAGCACACTAAATACAGATTAAGTTGAAAATGGATGGTTATATTTTAAGAATATACTACTTGAGGCTTAGGAGAAATTTGTACCAAAACATAGAAAATTGAGGACCAGAAAACATTGGGCAAAATGGTTTAATAGAAGTATGCAAAAAAATATCAAGAGAAAGTGTTAAGGTACAATGCTTCAGTTGAAGAAACCCTTCAGGTCCCAGTGAATCAGGCACCCCAGTGAGTGCTTCCAGTAACAGATGAGACTTTTCAACAGGAGACAGGCCCGGGAAGTAAAGTCACTGACACAATGTCTGTTCGTTTATCTTCGTTTATTGAAAGTTTCACACAGCCTTTTATACATCTACAAGCAATATTTCAAAGGAGGTTCGGGGTCCTCCCAAACCTGTATGATATTTTCTTGGCATATGTCCCGGGGCAGTTCCGAGACACGGGAAGCAATAATTGATAAGGTATTCTTTCTAATTGGGGAAACAATATTTCATCCAGACATGGAAGCACTGGTACCAAGGACACAGCATACACTATACTGATAAGAACATGTATTATAGTTTTGGTTTGTTAACTAAAGAATGTCCACGGCAGTAGAAATTATCTCTATCTGCCACACAGATAAGTCTGTGCTGAGAAATCCTAATAAGAACAAGGAAACCCTTATAAGAGCAAGTTTTAACTAGTATCTTACTGGAAAGCAATTTTACCCCAACAGAAAGAAAATGTTGTATAACACATACAAAAGGGATGGAGATTAAACAAAATACATAGAATATGAGCTGTTGAGCTTCAAAGAGACCCTAAGAAAGGGATCAGGAAAGCAAAGAGGGAAATAGAAAGAAACATAGCTCTTGGAGCTAAAACTAATGCAAAGAGTTTCTTTCAATACCACAACAGCAAGAGGTCAATAAAGGAGCAAGTGAAACAGATAAAGGGCAAAAATTGAAGTATCTTGGAAAACTAACAAGATGTGGCAAATGTTCTAAATTAGTATTTCACAGAGGTTTTTACAAAAGAAAAAATAGATAACATGCCACAGGTTAACAATCAGTGCAGTCAAATCCTAAGAGAGATCAGGATAAATGAGGAGGAGGTACTAAAGGGACTAGCAGAATTAAAAACAAACATCACCTGGACCAGATGGCATATTTCCAACAGTACTCAAAGAAATTAGGGAAATTATTTATACGCCGCTAACTCAAATATTCCAAATGTCACTTAGAACAGGGGATGTGCCAATTGACTGGAAGATGGCAAATGTCATACCAATCCACAAGAAAGGGGTCAAAACTGAGACAGGAAATTACAGACCAATCAGTCTCACCTGCACACCTGTAAAATGTTGGAAAAAATGATTAGACGAAAAATAGAGGAGCATCTTAATGAAAACCATATTCTTGGAGATAGTCAACATGGGTTTAGACGAAGCAGATCATGTCTTACTAATTTATTAGAATTTCTTGAACATGCAACTGCAGCTGTAGATCAGGTGAAAGCATATGATATGATATACTTATATTTTCAAAAAGCTTTTTATAAGGTTCCATACTAAAGACTGATCCTCAAATTGGAAGCTGTAGGCATTCAGGGTAATGTAAGTAGATGGATTATGAACTGGTTGATGTATAGGAAACAGAGGGTGTTGATTAGAGGACTTGATAGTGGAGTTCCAAAGGGATCAATACTAGGGCCTATGCTTTTTCTAATCTATGTTAATGATCTGGATTCTGGGATAGTTAGCAAACTTGTCAAATTTGCCGATGATACTAAAATAGGTGGCTCAGCAGATACAATCTCAGCAGCACAGGCTATTCAAAGGGACTTAGATAATATTCAGTTGTGGGCCGACACCTGGCAGATGAAATTCAATGTGGACAAGGTAATACATGCAGGTAACAAAAATGTCCACTATAATTACACTATGGGAGGAATAGAACTAGATGAAGTAATGCATGAGAAAGACCTAGGAGTCTATGTGGACTTTCTCCATCCAAACAATGTGGGGAAGCAATAAAAAAGGCAAACAGAATGCTAGCGTATATTGTCAAAAGTGTAGAATTGAGAACAAGGGCAGTAATGTCAAGAAAATGCGCTAGTTAGACCTCATCTGGAATACTGTGTACAGTTCTGGGCTCCACACTTCAAGAAAGATATCACTGCTCTAGAGGCAATTCAGAGGAGAGCAACCAGACTTATTCCAGGTCTGAAGGGAATGTCCTACTCGGAGATACTGAGGGACCTGAACCTTTTCACCCTGGAACAGAGGAGACTACGTGGGGACTTGATCCAAGTCTTCAAAATCATGAAAGGCATCGACCACATCAAACCAGAGGAGCTTTTCCAGATCAGCAGGGACACACGCACCCGGGGACACAAATGGAAATTGGGCTTCAAGGCGTTCAAGACGGAAAACAGGTGACACTTCTTCACACAGAGAGGCGTCCAAATCTGGAACAAACTCCCCAGCGATGTGATAGAAGCTGAAAATGTGGGAACATTTAAAAATAGACTGGACAGGATCCTTGGATCACTCAATTATTAATGGACACCAAACGAGCATGATGGGTTGAATGGCCTCCTCTCCTTTGTAAACTTTCTTATGTTCTTAACCATTTTGTGCACCAGATATCACAAAATACTGAAGGTACTGATTAACATTTAGGGAATGTGAGGAAAGAATAACAAATTAAATGTCTATGGAATGGAACAACAACATCTCTCAGGAGCTGCATTATGTCCCAACATTGCTGCATGTACACTGTCTTGTGTTCTGCACGGGTTTTTGATGGATCATGTAAAGATATAAGGGTGTATGACTCACTGGCCCTGTACAAAACAATTATGAAAAGTGACATGGAGTTACTTTCATTTGCATTTTATAAACTGAGTTAATACGTAATTTATATTGTTGTGGTTGATCACTGACAGTAAATTCACTAGTAACTGAAACTCAACATTTACATTACATGACAACTTTGTATGTACACTATTTCAGTGGTTTTATGATTAGAATGGCATACCTTCATCTCTGAAAACATGCAACAGTCTCCTAGCATTGTTTTTTTAATAAGAAAAATAATTGGTTGGCAGATTTACCATAATTTATCCAGCCAAAAAAGACAAGTTGAATTTGTAATGCAACAGAAACATAAAGCTGCCATAAGTGTGCTATGTTTACAGTTTGAAGTCTTTTGAGACATAGAGACTAAACATGCAATACATATTTTTAACAGGTTTCAGTGCTCTAAGAATTCTTAAAATGTAAAAATGTTTCATTTCCTGCAAATATGGCACCTGATGGAATAGACACAGAAATACCCAGCACAGTGGCAGCAAATTGACAGGAACAACTGTGGGGTGTTTGGTATGACGGTAAGAAACAGCATTTTAAGAAATGTTATTCAACAAACCAAAACAGAAGTGCTAATTAAATTATGTTAAACACCATACAGTTATTGATTTAATACTTTGATAAAATATTAATGATAATAATGATCTATATATTTCTTTTTTTACAAATAAACACTAACTACCCAAGTACAGGGTTTTAGCTCAAAGTCCAGGTGCCAGAAGACTTTTGCACAGTACTATAAGATATTTAGTTGTAAGCACATGTCCAATTCATGTACACTTGTACAGTATGTAACAAAGTAATGCTACATGTTAATGTTCTTAATGATCATCGGTTAAGCACTGTAGATGGCAGTGATTGAACTGCAGTTTTTGCAAGTTCAGGAGAAGGTTTTGGGTCACAACCAACTACAGCACCTTTGCCACAGAGATGGGTGGCAGATGTGAAAGTATATCCTTGTTGATTCTTTAATTACAGAACATTTAAGCCCATATTCACAAAATTTCTAAAAATAAGAATGTTGATGCTTTATATGGGTAGCCATCATACTCTGAAAGATTTTGTTGATATGAGAAAAAAGAACAGTGTATGGCCAGCAACATCCATATATGCGTGTTCCAGGAAAGCTCATCAGAGCAACAGTATGTTATTAATTATGTCACAGACAAAAGAAAAAAACTGCTAATACACAAATATAAGTGACAGTTAAATAGTCTAAAATTGTCTAAAGAACTGTAATTAAACAGTACAATTTGTATAATATTATCTTATGATGTTCCTAAAAAAGATAAACAAATTCATAATATGCTAATAATATAAAAGTTACACATTAACAGTGTCTTAACCATCAAATTGTATTGTATAATATTGTATGTACTGATGTTATTTCAGATTGCTGTATCCTGATGTCACCACACACCAGTAGATGGAGTGTGACAGCTGCAATGGGTGGCTGCACTTGCCGGTGTAGAGACCGCTGAACTCCAGCACTCAATAGTATTTCATTGTGGCTGACAGAACCCACAACTATGGATCTTTGACGGGTAGCTACTACTAATATTGCTATTTCTTTGTTATCACTAAAAACTAAATGTTATAGTTGTTGTGGTATAAAGCTGACCAATGCAATCTAGCATGGATGAGACTAAAATGTTGTTCTTTCAGTAAACGTCTATTGTCATTGAACTATTCGACTATAGTTTACATGTATTAAGAAAAGGTTTAGCAGCCTAAACGCTAATAGCAAGTGATTCACTTTGGCTGGAAAAAATATCTTTAAAGGCAATTTTCTGGCTGTACAAGGTGTAGATTGTATAAGTACATGAATATTTGGGTAAAAATGTATGCTTTTTGTTTTGTTATCCACAGACTCCATCAAATAATTACAGACAAAGGAGTTCAGGGCCTTGTCACAGAGGAAGATGTAAAGGTATGCTTTTTTTGTTCGTGTCTGTGTGTGTTCACATATGTTAAATAACATTTTCCAACAGGAACTGACAGGTAAAATCTGATATAAGTGTTGGATCAAGGCGTCTGCCAAGAAATAAGAATAATAACAATAATAATAATAATAAAAAATTACAAAATCCCCAAGGATGTTCCTTTGGAAGAACCCTGGCACGTCCCTGCAGCTCAAGAGGCTGACACAGATTCGTAGTTTCCAGATTTCTGGGAAACCTGTTGGTTATTATTTTACTCTAATTCATATATTTTTGTTGTTTAATTAGTCTTAAAGTATTATGAAGCTTGTTATGTTTATGTTTTTTATGTTTAATTGATGACTATGTGTAATTACAGGGTGACGACTTCATGTCATGATTCCTGAGGTAAATGTTCTATTCATCACCATGGTAATCAACAACACCTAATGCAATAATGGGACGACAGCTCAATTTCTTATCTCAAACTTTTATTTTGGTAGTTTTCATTGAAATGTTCTTGTTTTAGATCATGATAAAAATCCTGAAGAACCACCAAGGGATGTGCTGTTACATGGTGGCGGTCTTTATTGAAAGCAGGGAAGTAATTTTGGGGAACATTTATGTGTTTACATTGTTTTTCTCTTTATTGGTATTTGTTACAATGCTGTTATTGTTTTGGTGGGGTTTTGTATTTTTATTTAAAAATAAATAGTTTATCTTGCAATAGAATATAGTAACAAAGTTTAAGGTTTCAAGAGATATTGTCACGAAGTGAAATTGCCTATACTCCATTTTCACCCACCTTTTATTTTTATTGTACTTTACTATTATACTATATATATATATATATATATATATAAACACAATCATACGTAACAAATCTTAAGACTTCAGTGTCATTTTTGCCTAAAACAAAACCTAAAAACACTTCCTTGAATCATAGAAAACAGTGCAGCCAAGCCTGAATTCTAGCATAATCATCACAGAAAGAATACATAGTCATGGACCCCTGTCATAATTTGATTGATGATCGCTTCATAGTGAACTCCATTATTATTATTCAAAATATACTCTCCGCAAGACATCCATGTCGCTTCAATGTTCATCCAGCTAGAGCTGGATGCTGACGTACAGGCCACTTTCCTGTCCATCCAGACCATGCCCTCCACCCGGCTCACATCTAGCACAACAACAACGTCCTGCTCAACATCCACTCGAGGGCTCCCCCTAGTGACGACATCCAGGGCAACATCCCGATCAACATCCCGCTCAACATCCCTCATCGCCCGTCTGTCCTGCTAAACATCTTGGCCTGCCTGCCCTCCCCAGCCACACAGCACTGGAGGTCAGCCTTCCACCCCTGGCAGCAGCACTGCCTGCCTGCCTGCCTGCTGCTGCAGCAGGGCCTGCCCTCCCCAGCCACACAGCCCTGGAGGTCAGCCTTCCACCCCTGGAGGTCAGCCTTCCACCCCAGGCAGACAGCCCCGGAGGTCCCGGAGGTCAGCCCCAGGCAGCCGGGTGGCCTGCCTGCTGCTGCAGCACTGGAGGCCAGCAGCACGGCCCGGATCGGCCTGCCCTCCCCAGGCAGACAGCCCCGGAGGTCCTGGAGGTCAGCCCCAGGCAGCCGGGTGGCCTGCCTGCTGCTACAGCACTGGAGGCCAGCAGCAGGGCCCGGCTCGGCCTGCCCTCCCCAGGCAGACAGCCCCGGAGGTCCCGGAGGTCCCGGAGGTCAGCCCCAGGCAGCCGGGTGGCCTGCCTGCTGCTGCAGCACTGGAGGCCAGCAGCAGGGCCCGGCTCAGCCTACCCTCCCCAGGCACACAGCCCCCGAGCCGGTGACCCCATCGACAGGAACACGAGAGAGTTTACAAGCGAGAGGAGGCCATATTCGTCCCTTTCGTGCTCGTTTTAGTGTCCATGAATAGCAAAGTGATGCAAGGATCCTCTCCAGTCTGTTTTTACGTGTGTTTTTCTGAATCTGCTGCTTTAACTCAATTGATTCTGTCGTGATTGATGCCTTGTACTTCGCTGTATTTTTGCACTGGTGTTGTAAGTCTCCCTGGGTAAGATCATCTTTTATTATC
>NW_027102753.1:2500-22500 GCF_036373705.1 Amia ocellicauda | reverse complement strand
GCAGGCTGAGCGCTGGGAGCCGTCGGTCAGTGAGTGCTGAAGGAAAGCTCCAGCGCGGAGCCCGCACCCACCGGGGAGGTGTAGCCCTGCAGGCTGAGCGCCGGGAGCCGTCGGTCGGTCGGTCGGTCAGTCAGTGAGTGAGTGAGTGTGTGTTGCGCTGGAGGAAAGCTCCAGCCCGGCGTCCGTCCCCACCGGGGAGGAGTAGGCCTGCTGACTGAGCGCTGGGAGCCGGGAGCCTTTCCTGCAGTCAGTCGGTCGGTCAGTGAGTGAGTGAGTGTGTGTGCTGAAGGGAAGCTCCAGCCCGGCGTCCGTCCCCACCGGGGAGGAGTAGGCCTGCTGACTGAGCGCTGGGAGCCGTCGGTCGGTCGGTCGGTCAGTGAGTGAGTGAGTGAGTGTGTTGCGCTGGAGGAAAGCTCCAGCCCGGCGTCCGTCCCCACCGGGGAGGAGTAGGCCTGCTGACTGAGCGCTGGGAGCCGGGAGCCTTTCCTGCAGTCAGTCGGTCGGTCAGTGAGTGAGTGAGTGTGTGTGCTGAAGGGAAGCTCCAGCCCGGCGTCCGTCCCCACCGGGGAGGAGTAGGCCTGCTGACTGAGCGCTGGGAGCCGGGAGCCTTTCCTGCAGTCAGTCGGTCGGTCAGTGAGTGAGTGAGTGTGTGTGCTGAAGGGAAGCTCCAGCCCGGCGTCCGTCCCCACCGGGGAGGAGTAGGCCTGCTGACTGAGCGCTGGGAGCCGGGAGCCTTTCCTGCAGTCAGTCGGTCGGTCAGTGAGTGAGTGAGTGTGTGTGCTGAAGGGAAGCTCCAGCCCGGCGTCCGTCCCCACCGGGGAGTTGTGCCCGGGCCCGGGCCTCCTGCCGACGGACCGTGTGGCGCATTGTCCCGACTGCGGACTTTCTCCAGCAAAAAGGCGGAGGTGCAGTACCGCCATTTCGCCACACGAGGGACGGAATGGCACCCAACTGCCCCCTGGTGTCGAAAAAGCGCAAGGGCACCCGGGCCGGTCCGCCCCAGGCAGCGGCCGAGATGCAGCACCGGGGGCCCGGCCTGCCTGCCCTGGAGGTCAGCCTGCCAGCCCTGGAGGTCTGCCTTCCAGCCCTGGAGGACAGCCTGCCTGCCCTGGTAGCAGCACTGCCTGCCTTCCAGCCCTGGAGGTCTGCCTGTTAGCCCTGGAGGTCTGCTATCCAGCCCTGGTAGCAGCACTGCCTGCCCTGGAGGTCTGCCTGCCTGCCTTCCAGCCCTGGAGGTCTGCTATCCAGCCCTGGAGGTCTGCCTGCCTGCCATCCAGCCCTGGAGGTCTCCCTGCCTGCCCTGGCAGCAGCACTGCCTGCCCTGGTAGCAGCACTGCCTGCCCTGGAGGTCTGCCTGCCTGCCCTGGAGGTCTGCCTGTTAGCCCTGGAGGTCAGCCTGTTAGCCCTGGAGGTCTGCCTGTTAGCCCTGGAGGTCAGCCTGTTAGCCCTGGAGGTCTGCCTGCCTGCCCTGGCAGCAGCACTGCCTGCCCTGGAGGTCAGCCTGCCTGCCCTGGAGGTCTGCTATCCAGCCCTGGTAGCAGCACTGCCTGCCCTGGAGGTCTGCTATCCAGCCCTGGAGGACAGCCTGCCTGCCCTGGTAGCAGCACTGCCTGCCCTGGAGGTCTGCTATCCAGCCCTGGAGGACAGCCTGCCTGCCCTGGTAGCAGCACTGCCTGCCCTGGAGGTCAGCCTGTTAGCCCTGGAGGTCTGCTATCCAGCCCTGGTAGCAGCACTGCCTGCCCTGGAGGTCTGCCTGCCTGCCCTGGAGGTCTGCCTGTTAGCCCTGGAGGTCAGCCTGTTAGCCCTGGAGGTCTGCTATCCAGCCCTGGAGGTCAGCTATCCAGCCCTGGAGGTCTGCTATCCAGCCCTGGAGGTCTGCCTGCCTGCCTGCCCTGGAGGTCAGCCTGCCAGCCCTGGAGGTCAGCCTGTTAGCCCTGGAGGTCTGCTATCCAGCCCTGGTAGCAGCACTGCCTGCCCTGGAGGTCTGCCTGCCTGCCCTGGAGGTCTGCCTGTTAGCCCTGGAGGTCAGCCTGTTAGCCCTGGAGGTCTGCTATCCAGCCCTGGAGGTCAGCTATCCAGCCCTGGAGGTCTGCTATCCAGCCCTGGAGGTCTGCCTGCCTGCCTGCCCTGGAGGTCAGCCTGCCAGCCCTGGAGGTCTGCCTGTTAGCCCTGGAGGTCTGCTATCCAGCCCTGGTAGCAGCACTGCCTGCCCTGGAGGTCTGCCTGCCTGCCTTCCAGCCCTGGAGGTCTGCTATCCAGCCCTGGTAGCAGCACTGCCTGCCCTGGAGGTCTGCCTGCCTGCCCTGGAGGTCTGCCTGTTAGCCCTGGAGGTCAGCCTGTTAGCCCTGGAGGTCTGCTATCCAGCCCTGGTAGCAGCACTGCCTGCCCTGGAGGTCAGCCTGTTAGCCCTGGAGGTCTGCTATCCAGCCCTGGTAGCAGCACTGCCTGCCCTGGAGGTCAGCCTGTTAGCCCTGGAGGTCTGCCTGCCTGCCCTGGTAGCAGCACTGCCTGCCTGCCTGCCCTGGAGGTCTGCCTGCCTGCCTGCCTGCCCTGGAGGTCAGCCTGCCAGCCCTGGAGGTCTGCTATCCAGCCCTGGTAGCAGCACTGCCTGCCCTGGAGGTCTGCTATCCAGCCCTGGAGGACAGCCTGCCTGCCCTGGTAGCAGCACTGCCTGCCCTGGAGGTCTGCTATCCAGCCCTGGAGGACAGCCTGCCTGCCCTGGTAGCAGCACTGCCTGCCCTGGAGGTCTGCTATCCAGCCCTGGAGGTCAGCCTGTTAGCCCTGGAGGTCTGCTATCCAGCCCTGGAGGTCAGCTATCCAGCCCTGGTAGCAGCACTGCCTGCCCTGGAGGTCAGCCTGTTAGCCCTGGAGGTCTGCCTGCCTGCCCTGGTAGCAGCACTGCCTGCCTGCCTGCCCTGGAGGTCTGCCTGCCTGCCTGCCTGCCCTGGAGGTCAGCCTGCCTGCCCTGGAGGTCTGCTATCCAGCCCTGGTAGCAGCACTGCCTGCCCTGGAGGTCTGCTATCCAGCCCTGGAGGACAGCCTGCCTGCCCTGGTAGCAGCACTGCCTGCCCTGGAGGTCTGCTATCCAGCCCTGGAGGACAGCCTGCCTGCCCTGGTAGCAGCACTGCCTGCCTTCCAGCCCTGGAGGTCTGCCTGTTAGCCCTGGAGGTCTGCTATCCAGCCCTGGTAGCAGCACTGCCTGCCCTGGAGGTCTGCCTGCCTGCCTTCCAGCCCTGGAGGTCTGCTATCCAGCCCTGGAGGTCTGCCTGCCTGCCATCCAGCCCTGGAGGTCTCCCTGCCTGCCCTGGCAGCAGCACTGCCTGCCCTGGTAGCAGCACTGCCTGCCCTGGAGGTCTGCCTGCCTGCCCTGGAGGTCTGCCTGTTAGCCCTGGAGGTCAGCCTGTTAGCCCTGGAGGTCTGCCTGTTAGCCCTGGAGGTCAGCCTGTTAGCCCTGGAGGTCTGCCTGCCTGCCCTGGCAGCAGCACTGCCTGCCCTGGAGGTCAGCCTGCCTGCCCTGGAGGTCTGCTATCCAGCCCTGGTAGCAGCACTGCCTGCCCTGGAGGTCTGCTATCCAGCCCTGGAGGACAGCCTGCCTGCCCTGGTAGCAGCACTGCCTGCCCTGGAGGTCTGCTATCCAGCCCTGGAGGACAGCCTGCCTGCCCTGGTAGCAGCACTGCCTGCCCTGGAGGTCAGCCTGTTAGCCCTGGAGGTCTGCTATCCAGCCCTGGTAGCAGCACTGCCTGCCCTGGAGGTCTGCCTGCCTGCCCTGGAGGTCTGCCTGTTAGCCCTGGAGGTCAGCCTGTTAGCCCTGGAGGTCTGCTATCCAGCCCTGGAGGTCAGCTATCCAGCCCTGGAGGTCTGCTATCCAGCCCTGGAGGTCTGCCTGCCTGCCTGCCCTGGAGGTCAGCCTGCCAGCCCTGGAGGTCAGCCTGTTAGCCCTGGAGGTCTGCTATCCAGCCCTGGTAGCAGCACTGCCTGCCCTGGAGGTCTGCCTGCCTGCCCTGGAGGTCTGCCTGTTAGCCCTGGAGGTCAGCCTGTTAGCCCTGGAGGTCTGCTATCCAGCCCTGGAGGTCAGCTATCCAGCCCTGGAGGTCTGCTATCCAGCCCTGGAGGTCTGCCTGCCTGCCTGCCCTGGAGGTCAGCCTGCCAGCCCTGGAGGTCTGCCTGTTAGCCCTGGAGGTCTGCTATCCAGCCCTGGTAGCAGCACTGCCTGCCCTGGAGGTCTGCCTGCCTGCCTTCCAGCCCTGGAGGTCTGCTATCCAGCCCTGGTAGCAGCACTGCCTGCCCTGGAGGTCTGCCTGCCTGCCCTGGAGGTCTGCCTGTTAGCCCTGGAGGTCAGCCTGTTAGCCCTGGAGGTCTGCTATCCAGCCCTGGTAGCAGCACTGCCTGCCCTGGAGGTCAGCCTGTTAGCCCTGGAGGTCTGCTATCCAGCCCTGGTAGCAGCACTGCCTGCCCTGGAGGTCAGCCTGTTAGCCCTGGAGGTCTGCCTGCCTGCCCTGGTAGCAGCACTGCCTGCCTGCCTGCCCTGGAGGTCTGCCTGCCTGCCTGCCTGCCCTGGAGGTCAGCCTGCCAGCCCTGGAGGTCTGCTATCCAGCCCTGGTAGCAGCACTGCCTGCCCTGGAGGTCTGCTATCCAGCCCTGGAGGACAGCCTGCCTGCCCTGGTAGCAGCACTGCCTGCCCTGGAGGTCTGCTATCCAGCCCTGGAGGACAGCCTGCCTGCCCTGGTAGCAGCACTGCCTGCCCTGGAGGTCTGCTATCCAGCCCTGGAGGTCAGCCTGTTAGCCCTGGAGGTCTGCTATCCAGCCCTGGAGGTCAGCTATCCAGCCCTGGTAGCAGCACTGCCTGCCCTGGAGGTCAGCCTGTTAGCCCTGGAGGTCTGCCTGCCTGCCCTGGTAGCAGCACTGCCTGCCTGCCTGCCCTGGAGGTCTGCCTGCCTGCCTGCCTGCCCTGGAGGTCAGCCTGCCTGCCCTGGAGGTCTGCTATCCAGCCCTGGTAGCAGCACTGCCTGCCCTGGAGGTCTGCTATCCAGCCCTGGAGGACAGCCTGCCTGCCCTGGTAGCAGCACTGCCTGCCCTGGAGGTCTGCTATCCAGCCCTGGAGGACAGCCTGCCTGCCCTGGTAGCAGCACTGCCTGCCTTCCAGCCCTGGAGGTCTGCCTGTTAGCCCTGGAGGTCTGCTATCCAGCCCTGGTAGCAGCACTGCCTGCCCTGGAGGTCTGCCTGCCTGCCTTCCAGCCCTGGAGGTCTGCTATCCAGCCCTGGAGGTCTGCCTGCCTGCCATCCAGCCCTGGAGGTCTCCCTGCCTGCCCTGGCAGCAGCACTGCCTGCCCTGGTAGCAGCACTGCCTGCCCTGGAGGTCTGCCTGCCTGCCCTGGAGGTCTGCCTGTTAGCCCTGGAGGTCAGCCTGTTAGCCCTGGAGGTCTGCCTGTTAGCCCTGGAGGTCAGCCTGTTAGCCCTGGAGGTCTGCCTGCCTGCCCTGGCAGCAGCACTGCCTGCCCTGGAGGTCAGCCTGCCTGCCCTGGAGGTCTGCTATCCAGCCCTGGTAGCAGCACTGCCTGCCCTGGAGGTCTGCTATCCAGCCCTGGAGGACAGCCTGCCTGCCCTGGTAGCAGCACTGCCTGCCCTGGAGGTCTGCTATCCAGCCCTGGAGGACAGCCTGCCTGCCCTGGTAGCAGCACTGCCTGCCCTGGAGGTCAGCCTGTTAGCCCTGGAGGTCTGCTATCCAGCCCTGGTAGCAGCACTGCCTGCCCTGGAGGTCTGCCTGCCTGCCCTGGAGGTCTGCCTGTTAGCCCTGGAGGTCAGCCTGTTAGCCCTGGAGGTCTGCTATCCAGCCCTGGAGGTCAGCTATCCAGCCCTGGAGGTCTGCTATCCAGCCCTGGAGGTCTGCCTGCCTGCCTGCCCTGGAGGTCAGCCTGCCAGCCCTGGAGGTCAGCCTGTTAGCCCTGGAGGTCTGCTATCCAGCCCTGGTAGCAGCACTGCCTGCCCTGGAGGTCTGCCTGCCTGCCCTGGAGGTCTGCCTGTTAGCCCTGGAGGTCAGCCTGTTAGCCCTGGAGGTCTGCTATCCAGCCCTGGAGGTCAGCTATCCAGCCCTGGAGGTCTGCTATCCAGCCCTGGAGGTCTGCCTGCCTGCCTGCCCTGGAGGTCAGCCTGCCAGCCCTGGAGGTCTGCCTGTTAGCCCTGGAGGTCTGCTATCCAGCCCTGGTAGCAGCACTGCCTGCCCTGGAGGTCTGCCTGCCTGCCTTCCAGCCCTGGAGGTCTGCTATCCAGCCCTGGTAGCAGCACTGCCTGCCCTGGAGGTCTGCCTGCCTGCCCTGGAGGTCTGCCTGTTAGCCCTGGAGGTCAGCCTGTTAGCCCTGGAGGTCTGCTATCCAGCCCTGGTAGCAGCACTGCCTGCCCTGGAGGTCAGCCTGTTAGCCCTGGAGGTCTGCTATCCAGCCCTGGTAGCAGCACTGCCTGCCCTGGAGGTCAGCCTGTTAGCCCTGGAGGTCTGCCTGCCTGCCCTGGTAGCAGCACTGCCTGCCTGCCTGCCCTGGAGGTCTGCCTGCCTGCCTGCCTGCCCTGGAGGTCAGCCTGCCAGCCCTGGAGGTCTGCTATCCAGCCCTGGTAGCAGCACTGCCTGCCCTGGAGGTCTGCTATCCAGCCCTGGAGGACAGCCTGCCTGCCCTGGTAGCAGCACTGCCTGCCCTGGAGGTCTGCTATCCAGCCCTGGAGGACAGCCTGCCTGCCCTGGTAGCAGCACTGCCTGCCCTGGAGGTCTGCTATCCAGCCCTGGAGGTCAGCCTGTTAGCCCTGGAGGTCTGCTATCCAGCCCTGGAGGTCAGCTATCCAGCCCTGGTAGCAGCACTGCCTGCCCTGGAGGTCAGCCTGTTAGCCCTGGAGGTCTGCCTGCCTGCCCTGGTAGCAGCACTGCCTGCCTGCCTGCCCTGGAGGTCTGCCTGCCTGCCTGCCTGCCCTGGAGGTCAGCCTGCCTGCCCTGGAGGTCTGCTATCCAGCCCTGGTAGCAGCACTGCCTGCCCTGGAGGTCTGCTATCCAGCCCTGGAGGACAGCCTGCCTGCCCTGGTAGCAGCACTGCCTGCCCTGGAGGTCTGCTATCCAGCCCTGGAGGACAGCCTGCCTGCCCTGGTAGCAGCACTGCCTGCCCTGGAGGTCTGCTATCCAGCCCTGGAGGTCAGCCTGTTAGCCCTGGAGGTCTGCTATCCAGCCCTGGAGGTCAGCTATCCAGCCCTGGTAGCAGCACTGCCTGCCCTGGAGGTCAGCCTGTTAGCCCTGGAGGTCTGCCTGCCTGCCCTGGTAGCAGCACTGCCTGCCTGCCTGCCCTGGAGGTCTGCCTGCCTGCCTGCCTGCCCTGGAGGTCAGCCTGCCTGCCCTGGAGGTCTGCTATCCAGCCCTGGTAGCAGCACTGCCTGCCCTGGAGGTCTGCTATCCAGCCCTGGAGGACAGCCTGCCTGCCCTGGTAGCAGCACTGCCTGCCCTGGAGGTCTGCTATCCAGCCCTGGAGGACAGCCTGCCTGCCCTGGTAGCAGCACTGCCTGCCTTCCAGCCCTGGAGGTCTGCCTGTTAGCCCTGGAGGTCTGCTATCCAGCCCTGGTAGCAGCACTGCCTGCCCTGGAGGTCTGCCTGCCTGCCTTCCAGCCCTGGAGGTCTGCTATCCAGCCCTGGAGGTCTGCCTGCCTGCCATCCAGCCCTGGAGGTCTCCCTGCCTGCCCTGGCAGCAGCACTGCCTGCCCTGGTAGCAGCACTGCCTGCCCTGGAGGTCTGCCTGCCTGCCCTGGAGGTCTGCCTGTTAGCCCTGGAGGTCAGCCTGTTAGCCCTGGAGGTCTGCCTGTTAGCCCTGGAGGTCAGCCTGTTAGCCCTGGAGGTCTGCCTGCCTGCCCTGGCAGCAGCACTGCCTGCCCTGGAGGTCAGCCTGCCTGCCCTGGAGGTCTGCTATCCAGCCCTGGTAGCAGCACTGCCTGCCCTGGAGGTCTGCTATCCAGCCCTGGAGGACAGCCTGCCTGCCCTGGTAGCAGCACTGCCTGCCCTGGAGGTCTGCTATCCAGCCCTGGAGGACAGCCTGCCTGCCCTGGTAGCAGCACTGCCTGCCCTGGAGGTCAGCCTGTTAGCCCTGGAGGTCTGCTATCCAGCCCTGGTAGCAGCACTGCCTGCCCTGGAGGTCTGCCTGCCTGCCCTGGAGGTCTGCCTGTTAGCCCTGGAGGTCAGCCTGTTAGCCCTGGAGGTCTGCTATCCAGCCCTGGAGGTCAGCTATCCAGCCCTGGAGGTCTGCTATCCAGCCCTGGAGGTCTGCCTGCCTGCCTGCCCTGGAGGTCAGCCTGCCAGCCCTGGAGGTCAGCCTGTTAGCCCTGGAGGTCTGCTATCCAGCCCTGGTAGCAGCACTGCCTGCCCTGGAGGTCTGCCTGCCTGCCCTGGAGGTCTGCCTGTTAGCCCTGGAGGTCAGCCTGTTAGCCCTGGAGGTCTGCTATCCAGCCCTGGAGGTCAGCTATCCAGCCCTGGAGGTCTGCTATCCAGCCCTGGAGGTCTGCCTGCCTGCCTGCCCTGGAGGTCAGCCTGCCAGCCCTGGAGGTCTGCCTGTTAGCCCTGGAGGTCTGCTATCCAGCCCTGGTAGCAGCACTGCCTGCCCTGGAGGTCTGCCTGCCTGCCTTCCAGCCCTGGAGGTCTGCTATCCAGCCCTGGTAGCAGCACTGCCTGCCCTGGAGGTCTGCCTGCCTGCCCTGGAGGTCTGCCTGTTAGCCCTGGAGGTCAGCCTGTTAGCCCTGGAGGTCTGCTATCCAGCCCTGGTAGCAGCACTGCCTGCCCTGGAGGTCAGCCTGTTAGCCCTGGAGGTCTGCTATCCAGCCCTGGTAGCAGCACTGCCTGCCCTGGAGGTCAGCCTGTTAGCCCTGGAGGTCTGCCTGCCTGCCCTGGTAGCAGCACTGCCTGCCTGCCTGCCCTGGAGGTCTGCCTGCCTGCCTGCCTGCCCTGGAGGTCAGCCTGCCAGCCCTGGAGGTCTGCTATCCAGCCCTGGTAGCAGCACTGCCTGCCCTGGAGGTCTGCTATCCAGCCCTGGAGGACAGCCTGCCTGCCCTGGTAGCAGCACTGCCTGCCCTGGAGGTCTGCTATCCAGCCCTGGAGGACAGCCTGCCTGCCCTGGTAGCAGCACTGCCTGCCCTGGAGGTCTGCTATCCAGCCCTGGAGGTCAGCCTGTTAGCCCTGGAGGTCTGCTATCCAGCCCTGGAGGTCAGCTATCCAGCCCTGGTAGCAGCACTGCCTGCCCTGGAGGTCAGCCTGTTAGCCCTGGAGGTCTGCCTGCCTGCCCTGGTAGCAGCACTGCCTGCCTGCCTGCCCTGGAGGTCTGCCTGCCTGCCTGCCTGCCCTGGAGGTCAGCCTGCCTGCCCTGGAGGTCTGCTATCCAGCCCTGGTAGCAGCACTGCCTGCCCTGGAGGTCTGCTATCCAGCCCTGGAGGACAGCCTGCCTGCCCTGGTAGCAGCACTGCCTGCCCTGGAGGTCTGCTATCCAGCCCTGGAGGACAGCCTGCCTGCCCTGGTAGCAGCACTGCCTGCCTTCCAGCCCTGGAGGTCTGCCTGTTAGCCCTGGAGGTCTGCTATCCAGCCCTGGTAGCAGCACTGCCTGCCCTGGAGGTCTGCCTGCCTGCCTTCCAGCCCTGGAGGTCTGCTATCCAGCCCTGGAGGTCTGCCTGCCTGCCATCCAGCCCTGGAGGTCTCCCTGCCTGCCCTGGCAGCAGCACTGCCTGCCCTGGTAGCAGCACTGCCTGCCCTGGAGGTCTGCCTGCCTGCCCTGGAGGTCTGCCTGTTAGCCCTGGAGGTCAGCCTGTTAGCCCTGGAGGTCTGCCTGTTAGCCCTGGAGGTCAGCCTGTTAGCCCTGGAGGTCTGCCTGCCTGCCCTGGCAGCAGCACTGCCTGCCCTGGAGGTCAGCCTGCCTGCCCTGGAGGTCTGCTATCCAGCCCTGGTAGCAGCACTGCCTGCCCTGGAGGTCTGCTATCCAGCCCTGGAGGACAGCCTGCCTGCCCTGGTAGCAGCACTGCCTGCCCTGGAGGTCTGCTATCCAGCCCTGGAGGACAGCCTGCCTGCCCTGGTAGCAGCACTGCCTGCCCTGGAGGTCAGCCTGTTAGCCCTGGAGGTCTGCTATCCAGCCCTGGTAGCAGCACTGCCTGCCCTGGAGGTCTGCCTGCCTGCCCTGGAGGTCTGCCTGTTAGCCCTGGAGGTCAGCCTGTTAGCCCTGGAGGTCTGCTATCCAGCCCTGGAGGTCAGCTATCCAGCCCTGGAGGTCTGCTATCCAGCCCTGGAGGTCTGCCTGCCTGCCTGCCCTGGAGGTCAGCCTGCCAGCCCTGGAGGTCAGCCTGTTAGCCCTGGAGGTCTGCTATCCAGCCCTGGTAGCAGCACTGCCTGCCCTGGAGGTCTGCCTGCCTGCCCTGGAGGTCTGCCTGTTAGCCCTGGAGGTCAGCCTGTTAGCCCTGGAGGTCTGCTATCCAGCCCTGGAGGTCAGCTATCCAGCCCTGGAGGTCTGCTATCCAGCCCTGGAGGTCTGCCTGCCTGCCTGCCCTGGAGGTCAGCCTGCCAGCCCTGGAGGTCTGCCTGTTAGCCCTGGAGGTCTGCTATCCAGCCCTGGTAGCAGCACTGCCTGCCCTGGAGGTCTGCCTGCCTGCCTTCCAGCCCTGGAGGTCTGCTATCCAGCCCTGGTAGCAGCACTGCCTGCCCTGGAGGTCTGCCTGCCTGCCCTGGAGGTCTGCCTGTTAGCCCTGGAGGTCAGCCTGTTAGCCCTGGAGATCTGCTATCCAGCCCTGGTAGCAGCACTGCCTGCCCTGGAGGTCAGCCTGTTAGCCCTGGAGGTCTGCTATCCAGCCCTGGTAGCAGCACTGCCTGCCCTGGAGGTCAGCCTGTTAGCCCTGGAGGTCTGCCTGCCTGCCCTGGTAGCAGCACTGCCTGCCTGCCTGCCCTGGAGGTCTGCCTGCCTGCCTGCCTGCCCTGGAGGTCAGCCTGCCAGCCCTGGAGGTCTGCTATCCAGCCCTGGTAGCAGCACTGCCTGCCCTGGAGGTCTGCTATCCAGCCCTGGAGGACAGCCTGCCTGCCCTGGTAGCAGCACTGCCTGCCCTGGAGGTCTGCTATCCAGCCCTGGAGGACAGCCTGCCTGCCCTGGTAGCAGCACTGCCTGCCCTGGAGGTCTGCTATCCAGCCCTGGAGGTCAGCCTGTTAGCCCTGGAGGTCTGCTATCCAGCCCTGGAGGTCAGCTATCCAGCCCTGGTAGCAGCACTGCCTGCCCTGGAGGTCAGCCTGTTAGCCCTGGAGGTCTGCCTGCCTGCCCTGGTAGCAGCACTGCCTGCCTGCCTGCCCTGGAGGTCTGCCTGCCTGCCTGCCTGCCCTGGAGGTCAGCCTGCCTGCCCTGGAGGTCTGCTATCCAGCCCTGGTAGCAGCACTGCCTGCCCTGGAGGTCTGCTATCCAGCCCTGGAGGACAGCCTGCCTGCCCTGGTAGCAGCACTGCCTGCCCTGGAGGTCTGCTATCCAGCCCTGGAGGACAGCCTGCCTGCCCTGGTAGCAGCACTGCCTGCCCTGGAGGTCTGCTATCCAGCCCTGGAGGTCAGCCTGTTAGCCCTGGAGGTCTGCTATCCAGCCCTGGAGGTCAGCTATCCAGCCCTGGTAGCAGCACTGCCTGCCCTGGAGGTCAGCCTGTTAGCCCTGGAGGTCTGCCTGCCTGCCCTGGTAGCAGCACTGCCTGCCTGCCTGCCCTGGAGGTCTGCCTGCCTGCCTGCCTGCCCTGGAGGTCAGCCTGCCTGCCCTGGAGGTCTGCTATCCAGCCCTGGTAGCAGCACTGCCTGCCCTGGAGGTCTGCTATCCAGCCCTGGAGGACAGCCTGCCTGCCCTGGTAGCAGCACTGCCTGCCCTGGAGGTCTGCTATCCAGCCCTGGAGGTCTGCCTGCCTGCCTGTTAGCCCTGGAGGTCTGCCTGCCTGCCCTGGCAGCAGCACTGCCTGCCCTGGTAGCAGCACTGCCTGCCCTGGAGGTCTGCCTGCCTGCCCTGGAGGTCTGCCTGCCTGCCATCCAGCCCTGGCAGCAGCACTGCCTGCCCTGGTAGCAGCACTGCCTGCCCTGGAGGTCAGCCTTCCAGCCCTGGAGGTCTGCCTGTTAGCCCTGGAGGTCTGCTATCCAGCCCTGGAGGTCTGTCTTCCAGCCCTGGAGGTCTGCCTGCCCTGGAGGTCTGCTATCCAGCCCTGGTAGCAGCACTGCCTGCCCTGGAGGTCAGCCTGCCAGCCCTGGTAGCAGCACTGCCTGCCCTGGAGGTCTGCCTGTTAGCCCTGGAGGTCTGCCTGCCTGCCTGCCTGCCTGCCCTGGAGGTCAGCCTGCCAGCCCTGGAGGTCTGCCTGCCTGCCTGCCTGCCCTGGAGGTCAGCCTGCCAGCCCTGGAGGTCTGCCTTCCAGCCCTGGAGGACAGCCTGCCTGCCCTGGTAGCAGCACTGCCTGCCTTCCAGCCCTGGAGGTCTGCCTGTTAGCCCTGGAGGTCTGCTATCCAGCCCTGGTAGCAGCACTGCCTGCCCTGGAGGTCTGCCTGCCTGCCTTCCAGCCCTGGAGGTCTGCTATCCAGCCCTGGTAGCAGCACTGCCTGCCCTGGAGGTCTGCCTGCCTGCCCTGGTAGCAGCACTGCCTGCCCTGGAGGTCTGCCTGCCTGCCCTGGAGGTCTGCCTGCCTGCCATCCAGCCCTGGCAGCAGCACTGCCTGCCCTGGTAGCAGCACTGCCTGCCCTGGAGGTCTGCCTGCCTGCCCTGGAGGTCTGCCTGCCTGCCATCCAGCCCTGGCAGCAGCACTGCCTGCCCTGGTAGCAGCACTGCCTGCCCTGGAGGTCTGCTATCCAGCCCTGGTAGCAGCACTGCCTGCCCTGGAGGTCTGCCTGCCTGCCTTCCAGCCCTGGAGGACAGCCTGCCTGCCCTGGTAGCAGCACTGCCTGCCCTGGAGGTCTGCCTGTTAGCCCTGCCTGCCTGCCTGTTAGCCCTGGAGGTCTGCCTGCCTGCCCTGGAGGTCAGCCTGCCTGCCCTGGAGGTCAGCCTGCCAGCCCTGGCAGCAGCACGGCCTACCTGCCTGCCTGCCCTGGAGGTCTGCCTGCCTGCCTGCCCCGGAGGTCAGCCCCAGGCAGCCGGGTGGCCTGCCTGCTGCTGCTAGGCCGCTGCCCCGAGCCGCCGACCCCATCGACAGGAACACGAGAGAGTTTACAAGCGAGAGGAGGCCACATATTCGACACCTTTCGTGCTCGTTTTAGTCTCCAGTCTGTTTTGACGTGTGTTATTCTGAATCTGCTGCTTTAACTCAAGGGATTCTGTCGCGATTGATGCCTTGTCCTTCGCTGTATGTTTGCACTGGTGTTGTAAGTCGCCCTCTGTAAGATCATCATTTATTATCTGCCAAGAAATAAAGATCATCATAATGTTCCCCAACTTTCAGCTTCTGGGGAGTTTGTTCCAGAGTGTGACGACTCTCTCTCTATCTCCATCTCTCTCTCTATCTCCATCTCTCTCTATCTCCATCTCTCTCTATCTCCATCTCTCTATCTCCACCTCTCTCTCCCTCTCCACCTCTCTCTCTCTCTATCTCTCCCTCTCTCTCACTGTGTGTGTGTGTGTGTGTGTGTGTGTGTGTGTGTGTGTGTGTGTGTGTGTGTGTGTGTGTGTGTGTGTGTGTGTGTGTGTACAGCAGTGTCCCTAGACGAGAGAGAGATCCCTAGACGGGGAAATTACTTTCAAACTGCAGTACCGAAATGTGTCCGTTAGATGGCAGCATGCACCAAGGAATGAAGGAAAGTGCAAAACAAAATGAAAAGGCACATCGCCTGGGCGAAAAATAATCGTAACAAATCAACGGGGGCATTTCTCGGAAAACTAACACCGGGGCAGTGCTCAGGGGGGTCCCACCTCGTGGCCACCCGGTTTGGGGGGCGATCGGGGCCGGCTGAAGAATCGCCCATACTCTGCCATAGGCAGCCCACGGTCCATCCGATCAGAGCAATGCCGGGCGGCCGGCAACCTATGGATCATAACACATCAACGGAGGCATGATAAGAGCATCTTTTATTATCTGCCAAGAAATATAGACCATCACAATGTTCCCCAACTTTCAGCTTCTACCACATCGCTGGGGAGTTTATTCCACTGTGTGACTACTCTCTCTCTATCTCTCTCTCTCTCTCTCTCTCTCTCTGTGTGTGTGTGTGTGTGTGTGTGTGTGTGTGTGTGTGTGTGTGTGTGTGTGTGTGTGTGTGTGTGTGTACAGCAGTGTCTCCGGTTTTCCTTTTGGAATGCCTTGAAGCCGGGGGGGCTTTGCACTCATGAGAACATAGGGTGTCCTTGCCCTCCTTTCGCAGCCCAGGGCATTGAGAGATCCCTAGACGGGGAAATTACTTTCAAACTGCAGTACCGAAATGTGTCCGTTAGATGGTAGCATGCACCAAGGAATGAAGGAAAGTGCAAAACAAAATGAAAAGGCACATCGCCTGGGCGAAAAATAATCGTAACAAATCAACGGGGGCATTTCTCGGAAAACTAACACCGGGGCAGTGCTCAGGGGGGTCCCACCTCGTGGCCACCCGGTTTGGGGGGCGATCGGGGCCGGCTGAAGAATCGCCCATACTCTGCCATAGGCAGCCCACGGTCCATCCGATCAGAGCAATGCCGGGCGGCCGGCAACCTATGGATCATAACACATCAACGGAGGCATGATAAGAGCATCTTTTATTATCTGCCAAGAAATATAGACCATCACAATGTTCCCCAACTTTCAGCTTCTACCACATCGCTGGGGAGTTTATTCCACTGTGTGACTACTCTCTCTCTATCTCTCTCTCTCTCTCTCTCTCTCTCTGTGTGTGTGTGTGTGTGTGTGTGTGTGTGTGTGTGTGTGTGTGTGTGTGTGTGTGTGTGTGTGTGTGTGTGTGTGTACAGCAGTGTCTCCGGTTTTCCTTTTGGAATGCCTTGAAGCCGGGGGGGGCTTTGCACTCATGAGAACATAGGGTGTCCTTGCCCTCCTTTCGCAGCCCAGGGCATTGAGAGATCCCTAGACGGGGAAATTACTTTCAAACTGCAGTACCGAAATGTGTCCGTTAGATGGTAGCATGCACCAAGGAATGAAGGAAAGTGCAAAACAAAATGAAAAGGCACATCGCCTGGGCGAAAAATAATCGTAACAAATCAACGGGGGCATTTCTCGGAAAACTAACACCGGGGCAGTGCTCAGGGGGGTCCCACCTCGTGGCCACCCGGTTTGGGGGGCGATCGGGGCCGGTTCCGAAAATCGCTAAATCTCCCATAGCCAGCCCACGCTCCATCCGATAGAGCAATGCCGGGCGGCCGGCCGGCAACTACGGATCATAACAAATCAACGGGGGCATTTCTCGGAAAACTAACACCGGGGCAGTGCTCAGGGGGGTCCCACCTCGTGGCCACCCGGTTTGGGGGGCGATCGGGGCCGGTTCCGAAAATCGCTAAATCTCCCATAGCCAGCCCACACTCCATCCGATAGAGCAATGCCGGGCGGCCGGCCGGCAACTACGGATCATAACAAATCAACGGGGGCATTTCTCGGAAAACTAACACCGGGGCAGTGCTCAGGGGGGTCCCACCTCGTGGCCACCCGGTTTGGGGGGCGATCGGGGCCGGTTCCGAAAATCGCTAAATCTCCCATAGCCAGCACACACTCCATCCGATAGAGCAATGCCGGGCGGCCGGCCGGCAACTACGGATCATAACAAATCAACGGGGGCATTTCTCGGAAAACTAACACCGGGGCAGTGCTCAGGGGGGTCCCACCTCGTGGCCACCCGGTTTGGGGGGCGATCGGGGCCGGTTCCGAAAATCGCTAAATCTCCCATAGCCAGCCCACGCTCCATCCGATAGAGCAATGCCGGGCGGCCGGCCGGCAACTACGGATCATAACAAATCAACGGGGGCATTTCTCGGAAAACTAACACCGGGGCAGTGCTCAGGGGGGTCCCACCTCGTGGCCACCCGGTTTGGGGGGCGATCGGGGCCGGTTCCGAAAATCGCTAAATCTCCCATAGCCAGCCCACGCTCCATCCGATAGAGCAATGCCGGGCGGCCGGCCGGCAACTACGGATCATAACAAATCAACGGGGGCATTTCTCGGAAAACTAACACCGGGGCAGTGCTCAGGGGGGTCCCACCTCGTGGCCACCCGGTTTGGGGGGCGATCGGGGCCGGTTCCGAAAATCGCTAAATCTCCCATAGCCAGCCCACGCTCCATCCGATAGAGCAATGCCGGGCGGCCGGCCGGCAACTACGGATCATAACAAATCAACGGGGGCATTTCTCCGAAAACTAACACCGGGGCAGTGCTCAGGGGGGTCCCACCTCGTGGCCACCCGGTTTGGGGGGCGATCGGGGCCGGTTCCGAAAATCGCTAAATCTCCCATAGCCAGCCCACGCTCCATCCGATAGAGCAATGCCGGGCGGCCGGCCGGCAACTACGGATCATAACAAATCAACGGGGGCATTTCTCCGAAAACTAACACCGGGGCAGTGCTCAGGGGGGTCCCACCTCGTGGCCACCCGGTTTGGGGGGCGATCGGGGCCGGTTCCGAAAATCGCTAAATCTCCCATAGCCAGCCCACGCTCCATCCGATAGAGCAATGCCGGGCGGCCGGCCGGCAACTACGGATCATAACAAATCAACGGGGGCATTTCTCCGAAAACTAACACCGGGGCAGTGCTCAGGGGGCTCCCAGCTAGCAGCCACCCTACCCTGGGACCGATGGGAGCACTTTAAAATTTTCGAGTCAGGGGACCAGACGGCCGAGTGAAAAACTTTGAAAAATATTCTATCTCCTCACTCCCATTGACTTTGCATTAGGGCGACCAGGCGGCCGGCGGAAAAAAAATCATAACAAATCAACGGGGGCATTTCTCCAGAAACTAACACCGGGGCTGTGCTCAGGGGGCTCCCAGCTATCAGCCACCCTACCCTGGGACCGATGGGAGCACTTTAAAATTTTCGAGTCAGGGGACCAGACGGCCGAGTGAAAAACTTTGAAAAATATTCTATCTCCTCACTCCCATTGACTTTACATTAGGGCGACCAGGCGGCCGGCGGAAAAAAAATCATAACAAATCAACGGGGGCATTTCTCCAGAAACTAACACCGGGGCTGTGCTCAGGGGGCTCCCAGCTATCAGCCACCCTACCCTGGGACCGATGGGAGCACTTTAAAATTTTCGAGTCAGGGGACCAGACGGCCGAGTGAAAAACTTTGAAAAATATTCTATCTCCTCACTCCCATTGACTTTACATTAGGGCGACCAGGCGGCCGGCGGAAAAAAAATCATAACAAATCAACGGGGGCATTTCTCCAGAAACTAACACCGGGGCTGTGCTCAGGGGGCTCCCAGCTATCAGCCACCCTACCCTGGGACCGATGGGAGCACTTTAAAATTTTCGAGTCAGGGGACCAGACGGCCGAGTGAAAAACTTTGAAAAATATTCTATCTCCTCACTCCCATTGACTTTGCATTAGGGCGACCAGGCGGCCGGCGGAAAAAAAATCATAACAAATCAACGGGGGCATTTCTCCAGAAACTAACACCGGGGCTGTGCTCAGGGGGCTCCCAGCTATCAGCCACCCTACCCTGGGACCGATGGGAGCACTTTAAAATTTTCGAGTCAGGGGACCAGACGGCCGAGTGAAAAACTTTGAAAAATATTCTATCTCCTCACTCCCATTGACTTTGCATTAGGGCGACCAGGCGGCCGGCGGAAAAAAAATCATAACAAATCAACGGGGGCATTTCTCCAGAAACTAACACCGGGGCTGTGCTCAGGGGGCTCCCAGCTATCAGCCACCCTACCCTGGGACCGATGGGAGCACTTTAAAATTTTCGAGTCAGGGGACCAGACGGCCGAGTGAAAAACTTTGAAAAATATTCTATCTCCTCACTCCCATTGACTTTGCATTAGGGCGACCAGGCGGCCGGCGGAAAAAAAATCATAACAAATCAACGGGGGCATTTCTCCAGAAACTAACACCGGGGCTGTGCTCAGGGGGCTCCCAGCTATCAGCCACCCTACCCTGGGACCGATGGGAGCACTTTAAAATTTTCGAGTCAGGGGACCAGACGGCCGAATGAAAAACTTTGAAAAATATTCTATCTCCTCACTCCCATTGACTTTGCATTAGGGCGACCAGGCGGCCGGCGGAAAAAAAATCATAACAAATCAACGGGGGCATTTCTCCAGAAACTAACACCGGGGCTGTGCTCAGGGGGCTCCCAGCTATCAGCCCCCCGGGTCTGGGGGCATTGTTTTTCTTTTTAATCATTTTGAGCATTTCCCCCAGTTTAGAGATGTGTGCCCCTAGACAACCCATTGAGAATAACTATGAAATGTTCTGAAGTTTTGATTTTCAAATGTCGGTGAAAATTGAAAAACGTCATATATTCTTCAAAGGAAGCATGGGGCGATGGTAGGGAGAGTCCCCGCAGCGTGCCTCGGCAGCGATGGGAGCGTTTTCGATGTCCCCGTCCCCCCCCATAGGGATAGAAGGGGAGTTAGGTGACCAGGCGTCCCGGGTCCCAAAAATCGAAAAATTAATATAGAATGCTTTTTAATCCATAAATAAAGTAGGGGGCAGTCCTGGTGAGAGTCCCAGCCACAGCCCCAGTGTGTTTTGGAGTCGTTTGTGGCCGGGTGAAAAACTTTGAAAAATTTTCTATCTCCTCACTCCCATTGACTTTGCATTAGGGCGACCAGGCGGCCGGCGGAAAAAAAATCATAACAAATCAACGGGGGCATTTCTCCGAAAACTAACACCGGGGCAGTGCTCAGGGGGCTCCCAGCTATCAGCCACCCTATCCCGGGACCGATGGGAGCACTTTAAAATTTTCGAGTTAGGGGACCAGGCGGCCGAGTGAAAAACTTTGAAAAATTTTCTATCTCCTCACTCCCATTGACTTTGCATTAGGGCGACCAGGCGGCCGGCGGAAAAAAAATCATAACAAATCAACGGAGGCATTTCTCCGAAAACTAACACCGGGGCAGTGCTCAGGGGGCTCCCAGCTATCAGCCACCCTATCCCGGGACCGATGGGAGCACTTTAAAATTTTCGAGTTAGGGGACCAGGCGGCCGAGTGAAAAACTTAGAAAAATTTTCTATCTCCCCTAGGTGACCAGGCAGCCGGAGCTGATTTTTCTGACCCCTAAAACAATTATTAAAAGGTATTTTTTCGCCAAACTAAGACTTTTAAAATTCAAATAGGATGATTATCTACTGCCCCAGTGGGTTTTTGAACCATTTTAAGCCTTTTTGACAGTTTTCATTTTTCCCCCATTGACTTCAATGGGAGTTAGGTGACCAGTCCTCCGACTTTTGAACCTCTCCTGGGGGGGCTGTGAGCCCCCGATTTCTTTGCAAAGCACGTCATTCGATTCGTCTCAGTCCCCTCTATATACCCCGTGTGTTTGTTTTCTCGAAAAAACCCCGGAACACGGTTTTTTAGGGGGGGGGTGGGGGGGGGGTACTTCGGAGCCATTTGGGGGGGGGTAAACGACATTTCCCGAAATTAATTTTGACACAGCCTTCCTCAGAATCGCTTTTCCAACAAAATGCTTTTTATTTCGAGTCTCTACGATGTTCCTAAGTGGTCGAAACCACTTTTGGACAGTTTTTACACCAAACGGCTCGGGCGCACAGCGGGCCGTGTGCCGATGGGCGGTTCTCGCGGGTCTTAGGCGGGGCTAGGCTGCTCGCGGCGGGCAAGGGAGTGCCGTGTGCAGCCGCCACAGTGTTCCAGGCTGTCAGCATTTCTCTACGGTGCCGGGGGAAATACAGGAACTGGGTTTTTGAAGACACTTAGTGCAATGAGAGAGGTCAAAACTGAGCTAAGGGCACTTGCTGGAGGAAAGTGGCTGGGCCCCGCTAGCTCTTTTACGGACACTTTCTGGACTTGGCCCGGGATTTTCAGACGGTTCTTTGCGACTGTCTGATCATCCAGCGAAATGCAAGGGGGGAACGGTCCCGGC